>NC_135812.1:89495926-89795926 GCF_964213995.1 Mustelus asterias | reverse complement strand
TGCAGACTTGATGGGCCGAATCGCCTTCTTCTGCGCTGTAGGGATTCTATGAAAGCATATACTTGATGCAATCTGTACACCATCACTGGAGAACCCTCATGCAGTACAATGTTATCGACTGGACAATTCTGTTCTGCTTCTCTTCAAATGTCACATTGAAGTTACTATTAGAAAGGATATGAGTGAATGGAGAAAGCCTATGAAGGAGCCAGGACAGTCGGTTGTATGGAGCAGAGAAACTCGCCAAGAACAGAACACTTCAGAATTCAAATGCAACCTCAAACCACATCTCACTGTGAGATGTAAAAATAAGGCGAGGGTTTTGGAATACTTTACGGCCTTGTCCCCACACTTCCATTTAAGGTGCGGGGAGCCTGGAGGTGATTTAGTGGACTGATTACTTCATAGATTGCCAGTCACTGCAAAATATTATCAGAAATAAAGTTTGAACTTTTCACTGTGGGCCGTGCAGATATTGGAATTTAAACTTGGAACTGCAAAGCCATAAAGCATGCTGCTGAATTTCCTACGCAGCTCTTAACCTTGTCTGTCTTTAGCACTCGATTTAAGTGATGAATCTTTTTTAAAAGATCTCGCTATTAGCTCAGCGGGTTTCGCCACTCAGTAATTGGGATGCGCCGACCAAAAAAGCTGGCGGGTTCGATCCCCTCGGCTACCCTGAATGAATTGATCTCAGCCAAGCTGGCAGTAAGACACTGCAGATGGCCCCAGCAGCTCCAAGTGAGAGGGAGTAAACCTGAACAAGAATCTCACTATGAAGTACTACCCAGTCCAAAGATTAGGTGGATTGGCCATGCTAAATTGCCCCCACTGTCAGGCGGATGAGTAGGGTAAATATGTGGGGTTACGGGGATAGGAACTGGGTGGAATTGTTATCAATGCAGATTTGATGGGCCGAATGGCCTCCTTCTGCACTGTAGGGATTCTATCATTCTATGGATGGGACTTTCCGGCTGCGCCCACCCCAAAACCAGGAAAATCCCGCTCAAATTCAACGGACCTTAGCATTGTCCGCGCCCTGCCCGCTACAATGATGGGCCCACTATGATGGGCGGCACGGTAGCAGTGGTTAGCACTGCTGCTTCACAGCTCCAGGGACCTGGGTTCGATTCCCGGCTTGGGTCACTGTCTGTGTGGAGTTTGCACATTCTCCTCATGTCTGCGTGGGTTTCCTCCGGGTGCTCCGGTTTCCTCCCACAGTCCAAAGATGTGCGGGTTAGGTTGATTGGCTATGCTAAAATTGCCCCTTAGTGTCCTGAGATGCATAGGTTAGAGGGATTAGTGGGTAAATATGTAGGGATATGGGGGCAGGGCCTGGGTGGGATTGTGGTCGGTGCAGACTCGATGGGCCAAATGGCCTCTTTTTGCACTGTAGGGTTCCTATGGTTCTATGACACCCCCAAGCGAATGTGCGTATTTGGGTGCTACAGGTGACTCAGTAACGCACACCACTGTCAAATAGCCGGCTGAGGCTCCGATACAAAAAGTGGCCACTTGCTGGGAAAGGTATTGGAAAAGTGACTGATGATGGTGGAAACATGGCGGCTTAAAGTGGGATGGGGGGGGAAGGAAGAAAATGGCTTTGAAACAATGCCACGAGTGTTGTTCCTTTGACACGTGAGTAACAGCAGATAAGAAACCCTGCAAAGCTGCCATCCTGCCTGAGATTATTTGTATCTCCTCCTAGTATCTGCAGCCACCAAGGACGCTTCTGACACAGCCCGGCAGCACAACCATTTCCATATAAGGGGATGCATGGTATTCACCCAATCAAGAGCCAGCATTGATTATCGGAGGTTAAGTGAGTCATTAGCCTCCAGAACAGAATCGTATGGTTCGAAATGAGGAAGGGGGTCAGAGATTAGATATTTTCCTTTGTGTTTTTTGAAAAAAAAAATGTGTGCAGCATATTTCTCTGCAGTGGATCGGGAAGGGAGCAGCACACATTGGCTGAAACCAGTAACTCATATTAACCCTTAAGTTCTAACGCTGTGAGATATTAAACTGACACAAAATCTGACCAGAAAATGTGATGTAAAATATTAAATACCATCAATGCTGCTCTCTCATGGAGCTGATAACTGAGGGCTTTAAATGTTATTGGGGGTTGGTAGGGGACATTTAGACAAAGAACAGTTTCTTTATGTAGAGTATTATTCCTTACTACAGTTGCACTAACTGTGTCGAGTTCTGGTTTATTTGGCATGCATGACTAACTTGTTTCTCGGGGGTTATTTTTGTTAACCAAAGCCTCACATTTTAAATGACCAAAGTAATTCCACAATTCAAAAAGCCAAAAGCAGCTTCCTCTCCATCGCATACACTTTGATTTTGGAATTACTTTGCCGTTTCCTCTTTCTTAAGCTTGTTCTTAAAAATGACACTGTTTGGGAATTTGGCTTGGCTTGGTGCCAACAGAGATGAGCTGTGAGGAAATGAATGCATATTCCAAGAACACGCAAAGCAACGATGGAGAGATTGCTACACCATAATGATTTTGATACCATGACTAAAAATAGCAAAACGTCAGCGAGTTGATGGACAAGCTTTGCTTCTTCCGAAAACGTGGAGGGTGAGTGCAAGTTGCTGCCCCAGTGACCGGGTCATGGCTGAATGAATGGGATGGGAGACCTGACAGGAGAAAGAACAGGGCAACCCAAACAGGAAAAACAGAGAATTTCTTAAAGCTATGAATTGGTTTCCGCTAACTGATTTACTCCTTATGTACAGATTGATACAAATTGGGCATTTTATCATCAAATCCCTACAGTGCAGAAGGAGGCTATTTGGCCTATCAAGTCTGCACCTACTGTCTGACAGAGTATCTTACCCAGGCCCGCTACCCTGCCCTATAATCCCACATATTTACCATGAATAATTCCATCTAACCTACACTTCTTGGGACACTAAGAGGTAATTTAGCATGGCCAATCCACTTAACTCACATATCTTTGGACTGTGGAAGGAAACCAGAGCACCTAGAAGAAACCCATGCAGACATGGGGAGAATGTACAAACTCCATACAGACAGCCACCCAAGGCCGGAATTGAACCTGGGTCCCTGGCACTGTGAGGCAGCAGTGCTAACCATTGTGCCACCGTATCAAATTTACGTTCCAAACCAGAAGGTAGTTTAGGTAAGCAAACGGAGTTTCCTTTAAACTGAAACCTGCAGGTTGTGAGGGGGCTGAGTGTGCCGTGGGACTGAGGATCACTTTGCCCATGGATTAACTGGAGACTATCACCAAAACTCTTCAGCCCTGCCATGGCGAGTTTTCCGAAGGCAGTTGTGGTGATCTATTTAAATCCCCATTGACTTTAGTGGGACTGAAAAATCTCACCAGCAGGAGAGGTCTGGGATATCCCGCTCCTCACCCTCTTCCTGCTGGTATGAGTAACGGCAGGAGGAGTGAATGAGTAACTGTATGGGCTACCCTCACGTTGCACAGAGCCTCACGTTACACAGAGCCTCACGCTCAGGTTTTGATGAGCAGAGGTTAAGCAAGCTTCCTCACTGCATAGCTGGGGGAGACCGGTCTCACCAACATTACAGGAATTGTCATGGTCCACCCTGCCAGGTCAATGGCCCACTCTTCGTGCTGTGTGAAAGGGCAGAGATTGGGCATGTCCCTCCCCAGCATCTCCCTTTCCTGCCTATTGTGCACTAACTTGCATTGCGTAAGCAAAGGAGATGGTTAGTGAGCACTTCTGATGCAGCTAATGTTCGCAAGCTGCTAACCTTCGTCACCAACCCATTGGCAACTGTGTGCCATCTGAAAGATGCACTACCGCTAGTCCCTGAGGGTACTTTAGCATTACCCCCCAGAGCTGTGGGCTCCATCACCTGGAAGGACAAGGACAACAGAGGCATAGTGGCAGCAGCATCTGCAGCCACTCTCCCTGCCACTCCCTCCAGCCCCTCTCAAGCTTTGAGCGTTCAGTGTGTCTGGGTCAGCGACCCACAGTTACCTCCCTGCAGACTGCATGGACTGCAGTGGGGCCATAGGGGAGAACCCCAGTGCCTTGCAAAGGGCTTTTATGCATGGGTAGCACAGATTGTGGCCTTGCCACTGAGGCCCATGTCTCAGTTCCAATTCAATGAGCTAAGTGTGGGGAGTAAAGGGTGCGCTTACCCTGGCGGTGCGGGTGAGGTCATTCATCCTTTCCCTGCACTGCTGGGCAGTCCTCCTGTGCGTGGAGTTGGTACCTTGGTGACTGCCTCCCATGCAGGAGTGGTGAGGCAGGAGGGCCTCCTCCTCCCATCCCTTGGGTAAAGGATGTCCCTCCTGTTCCCCACTACGTTCAAAGGTGTGTCTGGCGAGGCATTGTTACACCTTGGGACTGATGCTGCTTGAAATTTGTCTGCCATGTCTTGTTCCAAAGCCCAACGTGTAATGAATGAAGAGCATTCCGGGAATCCTTTTAATGTGGTGTCTGGATATAATGGTGAAGTGTGTGACTTCTTGCCTGCCATCACATCCAAGCGCAACTTGCTGGGAAAGACCTGGCTGCATCATTAAGTATCCCAGTAAGAAGCCTCACAACAGGTTAAAGTCCAACAGGTTTATTTGGAATCACGAGCTTTCAGAGTGCTTCAGGATTCACCTGATGAAGTAACAGCGCTCCGAAAGCTTGTGATTCCAAATAAACCTGTTGGACTTTAACCTCGTGTTGTGAGACTTCTTGCTGTGCCCACCCCAGTCCAAGGCCGGCATCTCCACATCATTAATTATCCCAGCACTGTGTGGTTCGGTAGGTTTTCCCATTAGGCTCTGCAGTGTGAGTTGCTCTGACTTCCCATGCTGCCACGGGACATAGGCCTGGAGTGGACAATTCACCCAATGTGCAAGTCCATTATGCCTACTTTAAAAATAGATAAATACGTCACTACTAGACAGTGCAGTTGCAGCCAAAACTAACCAACAAATGAGAAAATTAGCAGTGTGATGATTACACAGATCTAAAAATATACATTAAAATACTGCTGAAATAACAATTGGAAAACAATAAATGATTTAAGATCAACCCCGAATGGCTTCATCCCCTTCAGGACAATAATCAGCAAGAACTTTGGAAGAAACAATCTTTCATGTTTGTTGATAAGTTTATCCTTGATGAGCACATTGAGTTCCAGTCCCTAAGCAGCAGAACTAAACTGAGCAAAGAATAAAATATATCCAGGAAAGATTGCAGAATTTATCTGGGATAAACTCATCTGAATTAAATGCTGCCAATGGAACAAGGTCAAAATAAATGCGTAACTGCAATCCCGCATTTCTGCCCTATCAACCCCTCCATGGACCAATCGCTGGTCCCCCGAACATGTCCAGGCCCAGCCCCAGCCCCAGCCCCCCCCCCCCCCCGCCCCCCTCCCAACCTGCCTCGATCTCCCGCCCCCCCCCCCCCCCATGCTCCCCTCCCACCCCCCGCTAGCCCTGATCTCCCACCCCACTCCTCCGACCCTCTGGGGGGCCTCAGTTGCCCTCCCTTCACTCTGGCGGGGTCGGGCTGCCAGCTCCGCGCAAGTGGGGAGCTATAGTAAAGTCCGCTGGAGTGAACCTCTCCTGGCAGGGGGGATAGGCTAGCGGGCCCGGAGATTTCTGTCCCACGCCCGCTAATAGGATTTAAATTATATTAAAATGACCTGCTGCATATATTAGGCAGCTCCGTGCTGAATTCTGACACGGAGCTGACAGCGCCGGAAATCCGGAGCTGGGGGATGTGCGAAGGTCCGGACGCCCAGCGCGAATCGCGCAAATCAGCCGCCGCTAGAATCCACTGGCCCGTTGCGCTAAAAAAGCAGCGCAATGGGATGGGAGAATCGCCCCCCACCCCCCGGTTCTGCACAGAGTGACCATCAGACTTGCCCACATAATTGCCCAGATGTTGCTCTCAGTGGCGAAGGAACAGCTGACTGTTGCCCATAGTTCTCTCATGGTCGTTTCAGGGGTCTTTCCTCAGAAATCTTTTGAATAGAACTATTGGGTTTTCCTGATAGTGGGTAAAACAAAACTGTGGTAAACCACTGTTAGCTTATCGCCTGTGTGTGTGTGACATGCCTGGACATGCCCCTGCCGGCCCTGCCTGGGACTCCTCCCCCCCTGGTCCAGGTATAAAGGTGACTGCTCCCCACCCCCTGCCTCAATCTCTGGACCAGTTCAACTGCATGGGTGTGCTCCAAGTCTTTTGCTAATAAAAGCCTATTTGTTCTTGCATACAAACTAGTCTTTGCTCGATTGATAGTGCATCAAAAACCCAGTGTGATAATGAGCCATAAATACACAATGCCTGAGACTCACTCCCTGGTCTGTGCTAGTTCATTGCTAGAACTCAGAGAATACGATTTAAAAACAAGCACTGGAATTTTACCTCCCCGCCCGCCACGGGAATCGGAGCGGGCGAGGGGCAGACAATCAAAAGGTCCATTGTCCTCGGGCGGAATTTCATGGTTTTGGGACGAATGAGGCTGCAAAATCTGGCCAAGGAGTCTCCCATTTAAAACGATGAGAAGACATTTCCTTCCCTCAGAGCCATGAGTCTTTGGAACCCTCTTCCCCAGAGAGTGGTGGAGGCAGGGTCATTGAATATTTGTAAGACAGAGGTCAATAGATCCTTGATAAACAAGGGAGTCAAAGGTTATCGGAGCCACAGTGGTGCAGGTTCAAAGGGCCGAATGGTCTACTTCTGCTCCTGATTCATATGTTCGTATGTGCTGATCTCAGCAAGGCAGGAATTGGGGTGCTGCACTCACTCTTAGGACTGGAGGTCTTGTAGCACAGTGGGTAGCAACCCTGCCTCCGAGCCAGAAGCTGAGGGTTCGAGTCCCACCCCACGACTTGATGGCCAAGGAAGGTGCATTCATAACATGGCCAAACAGGTGGAGTATCAACTTGCAAAATCCTTCCAACACAACAATGGCAGGTGGTAAGAATGGGATAGACTTCTGGTCAGCCATGTTTGATGTGGAGTGACACTCCTGAAGCTATAAGCTTCTGTCTGATAGGGCGAACAACCTGTTACAGGAAACACCTCCCTATGGGAACAGATGAAAGGCTGTCTTGTGCACCACGAGAGAATCAAAAACTTAGGTTCAGTAGCCAGTTGCCTTCTGGAAAGCGTCCATATGTTGACCTTTGTGTAAGCAAAGGATCAAGCTTGGTAGTAATGTGCTTTCAAGTTGACCAGCCTGCCTATACTTAATACCTTGGCTCACACCTCACCCCACTCGGATGAAGCATAAACAGGCTGCTGGATCTTATGAAAGTAAAGCCTGGATATCGGACCTTGAAAAGGAGAGAACATTGAAATAGAACCAGGAAGCTGCCTCACATGTGTCTCACATTGACATTTAATTGGGCAGAGTGAGGTGTAGAAAAATAACAAATATTCAGAGGAAAATTCACAATCCTAACCAGATTCCTGCTGGAGTGTTTATCTTTACCTCAGATTGCACACAGGTTACCTCCTGATTCACTGGAATGGGAAAGAAGCTCATTAGTTACTGTTGTGATCACTGATCTATTGGATGTGCCAATAGTAGTTTGGTGCAGTGGTTAGCACTGCTGCCTCACAGCGCCAGGGACCCGGGTTCTGATTCCTGGCTTGGATCACTGTCTGTGCAGAGTCTGCATGCTCTCCCCGTGTCTGTGTGGGTTTCCTTCGGGTGCTCCGGTTTCCTCCCACAGTCCGAAAGATGTGCTATTGGGTGAATTGGCTATGCTAAAATTTTCCCTCAATGTACCCGAATAGGCGCCGGAGTGTGGCGACTAGGGGATTTTCACAGTAACTTCATTGCAATGTTAATGTAAGCCTACTTGTGACTAATAAATAAACTTTAATTTTGACTTGCTAAAGTGAAAGATTTTCCGACTCGGGGAACTGAACCTGTCTTTCACTTTGTTTCCTTTCATTTTCCCGTGTTGTTTAACCCTCGCTTTGAGGCAAGTGGTCCCAGCTGTAGTGAAATCTAACAAAGATCCACACCATTTAATCTGTGACAATTAACCCACCCACAGGTAACCGCAACACGCTTAACTTCTATTCTGCTTTTATTGTGGTGTTTTATAAAGCAGCTACAAAAAAAATCAGCACATGTTCTGCTCATAGTTCAGAGTCTAAATGAAAAACGACCTCTTGAAAGCGTCTTGCTAAGGGTATTGTAGCGTAGTGATTTACTGGGCTCTAATCCAGCTGCTTGGAATAATGATGTGGAGAGATGAGTTTAAATCCCACAATGGTATGCGGCGAATTTAAATCAAGTTAATTCAATAAACCTGAAATGAAATACTTTTATAAGAAATGATGATCATGAAATGACTGGATTGTCGTAAAACCCATCTGGTTCCCCAATGCCCTTTAGGGAAGGACCTGTTGGACTTAGACCCGATTCCAGACAGTCAGCAATGTGGTTGACTCTTAACAGAGCTCTGAAATGACTGAGCCATCCACCCACCACATTCTTAAGAATAGTTAGGGACAGGCAGTAAATGCCTGGCCATGTTAGTGTTGCGTCCACATCCTGTTAATGAATAAAGCAAAAGCCATGGTTCATTTGGTGCCACTCCTGCCTCTGAGTCAGAAAGGCTGTGGCTTCAAGATACACTTCAGAGACCTGAACATCGTCAATACAGGCTGGCACTGCAAAACTGAGAGAGTGCAGCACTGCTGGAAGTGCCGTCTTCTGAATGAAGCATTAACCCTCAGGGCCCCATCCACACACTCAGCAGAACGTCGAAGATCCCACAGCAGTATTATGAAGAAGAGCAGGGACGTTATGCCTGGTGTTCTGACCAATATTTATCCCTCAATTAACATCACCAAAACAGATATCCAGTCAGTATCTCAAGCTTGTGAGCTTGTTGAGTATAACATGGATGTTGTGTTTCATACATTGTGACAGTGACTATAATTCCAAAATGACTTCAGATGATGTGAAACACTTTGTTTTGTCCAGTGGTCATCCAAGGTGCTATATGAATGCAAGTATTTTTCTTGTTGGGAGCGAAGGAGAATGTGTCTCACCACAAGTTTGTACCCAGCGAATGGAGGGAGAGAGATAGAGGGCAAATAAAATGATACATTGAAGGAAACCAAAATTTAATCTAATCCAATTAATGACTTTTCAGGTTAGTTAGAGCAGATTTCCTTTATTTTTATGTGTTTCTTAATTATTGCCCTGAGTTGCTGGTTAGTGTCTAAAACAAAATTTCTGATCAAGCTTCCTTTGTGCAATTCTTGGTCACTGTGATAACCCCCAGGACTTACATAGAGTCATAGAGTAATAGAGGTTTACAGCATGGAAACAGGCCCTTCGGCCCAACTTGTCCATGCCGCCCTTTTTTTGTAAACCCCTAAGCTAGTCCCAATTGCCCGCATTTGGCCCGTATCCCTCTATACCCATCTTACCCATGTAACTGTCTAAATGCTTCTTAAAAGACAAAATTGTACCCGCCTCTACTGCTACCTCTGGCAGCTTGTTCCAGATACTCACCACCCTCTGTGTGAAAAAATTGCCACTCTGGACACTTTTGTATCTCTTCCCTCTCACCTTAAACCTATGCCCTCTAGTTTTAGACTCCCCTACCTTTGGGAAAAGATATTGGCTTTCTAGCTGATATATGCCCCTCATTATTTTATAGACTTCTACAAGATCACCTCTCAGCCTTCTACGCTCCAGAGAAAAAAGTCCCACTCTATCAAACCTCTCCTTATAACTACTTAAACCTATGCCCTCTAGTTTTAGACTCCCCTACCTTTGGGAAAAGATATTGGCTTTCTAGCTGATATATGCCCCTCATTATTTTATAGACTTCTACAAGATCACCTCTCAGCCTTCTACGCTCCAGAGAAAAAAGTCCCACTCTATCAAACCTCTCCTTATAACTCAAACCATCAAGTCCCGGTAGCATCCTAGTAAATCTCTTCTGCACTTTTTCTAGTTTAATAATATCCTTTCTATAATATGGTTAAAGTTTATTTATTAGTGTCACAAATAGGCTTCCCTCAGGGACACTGCAATGAAGTTACTGTGAAAATCCCTTGGTCGCCACACTCTGGCGCCTGTTCGGGTACACTGAGGGAGAATTTAACATGGCCAATGCACCTAACTAGCACGTCTTTCAGACTGAGGGAGGGAATCGGAGCACCCAGAGGAAACCCACGCAGACACGAGGAGAACGTGCAGACTGTCCTCAGACAGTGACCCAAGCTGGGAATTGAACCTGGATCCCACAGTGCTAACCACTAGGCCACTGTGCCGCCCATGGCATGGGAATCACTGATTGACCTCCCTGTATGGCTCGTTGAATACGAGCTCCTTGAGAATTGGTGATTAGCACACCAGGTGGAGCTTGTATACCGAGTCCTGTATAAAGCAGGCCCCAGAGTGGGTCAACCAGTGCTTAGTCCCGGTTGCTTATGTTCACCACAAGCTTGTGGTTTTAGCTTTACTTTATTTTGTCCAACAAAGCATTGTTCCTTTACAGCTGACTCCCGGAGTTATTATGGTCACCTTTACTTGAGAAACTGTCAGAGTACTTATTTTGTAGGAAAGGAGGCGGGCAGAACACTATCTCAATCAAAAAGCAAATCAACATGTCTGAAAGGACCAGAAACCAGATGATGTTTGGAACACAACCACACTCCCAGTGGGTGGAGACTGCGGATTCAGTTCGGAGTTCTGGCTTGGAATCCTTGTGTGGGTGTGGGAATCCTTCACCATAGCCTATTGGCTGCGAAATCCACCTGTCATACAGCACTAACCATACTATTGGCCGGTATAAAGATGACTATAAAAGGAGAGCTCATGAAGTAACCTTATTGGGTTAATTAGCCACTGCTTCATACTAAAGTGTGCCAACACAGGAACATACAGTCTATATACTGTTTTTTATTCAGATTCACAGATTTTATTAATTCCTTTGTGCTGTCAAACTATTGTTGATGCTATTGTCTACTATTAAAAATACAATAAATCCGACAATGTTAAAGGAATGGGCTAGACTTCAGATAAAATAATTTTGTGACAATTATTGTGTCGACAAGAGTAAGTTTGAGCAACTGGGAATAAAATAAAACCACATCATACAGAAGTGAGAAAGCAGAAGAGGAAATTTTGATGACTGTGTCAATCTGTGAGTCAGTCGTCAGCTTTAGGACAGTGATGCAGATATTGACTCATATTTCAAACCAGTTCCCATCTGAAAGTGGGCTTGTTTAAGGCGAGGATGGTGGCAGCAGTTCAGTTGTCTCAATGTCGCGATGACTTGCAATCAGCCTTCAGCTCACTGAAAAAGAGAGAAATGCTGCCCCCCCCGCCACCCCCCGCACTTCTCAGCAGTCCTCAATAGTTTTCCGTCCCAATATGAAAGTAGCACTATGTGTAGCTGTACACATGTAATGTAGTTACACATAGTTATGAAAATAGATCTAGGTGAGAGAAGCACAGAGAGATTTAGGTGTTTTAGTGCATGAATCGTAAAAAGCTGGCAGGCAGGTCTAACCAAGTAGTTAAGAAGGCAAATTGCATTTTGGCCTTCATTGCAAAGAGGTTGAAGTTGAAAAAAGGGAGGTTATGTTTCAATTGTACAGGGTGTCGATGAGGCCTTATCTGGAATACCATGTACAGATTTGGTCCCCTTACCTAAAAATGGATATAGTAACATTGGAGGCAATCCAAAGGAGATTCACCAAGCTAACTCCTGAGATAAGAGGGTTTTCCTATCAAGAGGCACTAAATAGTCTGGGTCTGTATTCCTTGGAGTTTAGAAGAGTGAAGGGTGACCTTATTCAAACATATAGGATTCTGGGGGGCTAGGCAGGATAGATGTTGAGCTGTTTTCCCTAGTGGTTGAGTCTCAAACAAAGGGACGTAGTTACAAGACAAAAAGCCGGACATTTAAAACTGAGATGCATAGAAATTTCTTCTCACAGTGGGTGGTGAATCTCTAGAATTCTCTGCCTCAAAGGGTGGTGGAAGCTAGATCATTAAAAATATTCAAAGTGGAAGTGGATAAATATTTGATAGATTGAGGAATAGAGGGTAATGGGGAAATGACACAGCAAAGGAGCTGAGGCCGGCATAGATCAGCCATGATAGTATTCAATGGTGGGGCAGGCTTGAAGGGCCTGGTGGCTCCTCCTGCCTCTATTTCTTGTGTTCTTGTATTCCTGTGTTGTGTTGTGGAGATTGTTCAATCCCAGCTTTTGAGTTGTCGATTATAGGCTATTGATAACCAGCTCTGGGAGTCAAATAAAGATGTAGTGAAGATCAATCAGACCCTCGCTGTGAATTTCACGGAATAAGCTTCCCAGTCAAAAGGAGAAGTGAGAGAAATGTAACAATGAGAAGGTATAAATTTAGCTTAAATTAATCTAACAACGTTGTGGGTGATCAACTCCACTTGGACCTAACTGTGTCTTTTACTGCCTTGAATTTGTTTCTTTTTCCCTAGTTAATGAGAATGAAGGAGCTGCAGCCACTTCTAATGCTTCCCAACACTGTTCCTGCTTCACAAAGATCATGGGTGGAACCTGGCATTTCCTGAGACAATGTGGCTTAGTTCACATCATATATCTATCCAATGAGTTATGAGCTGTGCCACAACAGGGATGTTTAATCTCTTATGGACATCCTGTCCTATAGTTTGTTGACCAGGGTCATGGGTTCATGGTCTGTGTGTCCATTCAGTTATACAGCCATAAGTTAATTATGTTGGATTGGTAGATGGTAGAAAGGGGAATCATGCCCTGAATGAACTTTTACAGATGCACCATAGAAAGCATCCTTTCTGGTTATATCACAGCTTGGTATGGCTCCTGCTCTGCCCAAGACTACAAGAAACTACAAAAGGTTGTGAATGTAGCCCAATCCAGCACGCAAACCACCCTCCCATTCATTGACTCTGCCTCAGAAAAGCGGCCAGCATAATTAAGGACCCCACGCACCCACGACATACTCTCTTCCACCTTCTTCTGTTGGGAAAAAGATACAAAAGTCTGAGGTCATGTACCAACCGACTCGAGAACAACTTCTTCCCTACTGCCATCAGACTTTTGAATGGACCTACCTTGCACTAAGTTGATCTTTCCCTACACCCTAGCTGTGACTGTAACACTACATTCTGCACTCTCTCCTTCCCTTCTCTCTGAACGGTATGCTTTGTCTGTATAGCATGGAAGAAACAATACTTTTCACTGTATACTAATACGTATGATGATAATAAATCAAATCACATCAAATCAAATTAAAAAAAAGCTCCTCCACTGATGAGCAGAGACCCAGTATGCCTGACCAGTTTAAGAGGGAAGTATCTTCAGTGGTGACTCATATCAGAATTATTCTGACTTCCTTCCTTTTCATTTCATTGAGCTTCTAAATGTTATTCCTATTTAATTCTGTTATGTCCAATTTTAGAATGATGTAAGTCAAACGTAGATATTTGCACTGCGCGATGAGTACAAGCAGAGAACAGAAAGCCGTGTGTTTATTGTATTATAGAGGAGAGAGCAAACTGTGATGCTTTCCCATGTGGTTTTGTGTGCCACTATTTACTGCTGAAATCTGCACCCAATCCCTTTTCTGAGCTGGTCTCTAACCATTGCTGCGCAGTGAAGGATATTCCTGGATCTCCAACTTTCTCTGGAACCTCAGGTGCTCAAAGGTATTGCTAAGTCTGAGCATTGTGCAACACCACTTTGTACCTGGGGTTTCTAAAGTACACGGCTGAAGCTGAAGAATGGTGTGACAGCTTGACTTTGAAAGGTAGTGGCCTTGACACATCTGATCATGTAATACAGAACTATGCTCTGCCTCTCCCTAACTTTAGATTGTGGCCTCACCCTGAAGTGTAAGCATTCCTAACTCATTGTGCAGATTCCCAGCGTGCACTTGCTTTCACATTATCACAAGTTGATAGCTGCTGATAACCCCTTCAAGCCACTGTGCTGTAACATAGAAGAGATGGAAACTGAGTTACACTGAGTCATCGAAAGTCTAAGTCCATGTGCTATGAAAGGAACAGTGTAATTAAGGTAGCGTATCATTTTATAGTGTGTTGTAATTATACTGTTCCTGTCATGACACATGAACTTAGAATTTTGTTGACTCTGTTCCCATCCCTTCTCTGTATCTATTTATCTTTTTTTAAAGGAGTGTGGGATGATGTAATAGACAATTAGGATGCAATTTTCTGTGACAAAGTAGTTGGAAAGTTAGACCTGAAATTATGCTCATTTGTGCATCTATTTTGCTAACGCCTGTTTACACTTAAATTTCCTGAAAATTGCATTAACAGGTGCCTCAACATAAGAACAAAGAACAATACAGCACAGGAACAGGCCCTTCGGCCCTCCAAGCCCGCGCCGCTCCCTGGTCCAAACTAGACCATTCTTTTGTATCCCTCCATTCCCACTCCATTCATGTGGCTATCTAAATAAGTCTTAAACGTTCCCAGTGTGTCCGCCTCCACCACCTTGCCCGGCAGCGCATTCCAGGCCCCCACCACCCTCTGTGTAAAATACGTCCTTCTGATATCCGTGTGAAACCTCCCCCCCACTCACCTTGAACCTATGACCCCTCGTGAACGTCACCACCGACCTGGGAAAAAGCTTCCCACCCGTTCACCCTATCTATGCCTTTCATAATTTTATACACCTCTATTAGGTCACCCCTCATCCTCCGTCTTTCCAGTGAGAACAACCCCAGTTTAACCAATCTCTCCTCATAACTAAGCCCTTCCATACTAGGCAACATCCTGGTAAACCTCCTCTGCACTCTCTCTAAAGCCTCCACGTCCTTCTGGTAGTGTGGCAAACTGAACTGGGCGCAGTATTCCAAATGCGGCCGAACCAACGTTCTATACAACTGCAACATATACAACTACAACTGCATAAAAAATGAGCAAGGAAAATACTGGATATTCCATTTCATGTCTGAAAATTAAAATGTTGAAGGCATTTAATTATCATCCATGCACATTAGACGCAGAGGGCGGGTATTTACGACCTCGTCCGGGTGAGGCTCGTAAAATCCCGCCCGAGGCCAAAGGAGAATTCCGTTCTGCAAGCTGCGCCCTCTCCAATTCCGGGATGGGCAAAGCGGTAGAATTCAGGCCAGAGATTCCACCGGCTATTTCAGTGCAATTCGTCCAAAATTAGCCCAACTGAGGTAAAAGGTGGAGGAATTTGAAGTGCAAGTTGCATCCAAGGCAAATCAAGGCCAGAAATTTCTCGTCCTGCCCACTGCAGGAATCGTAGCAGGTGGGACCAAAAATTCGGCGGACCATTTATTGATCCGTTGACCTCGGTTGGGACTTTCCAGTCTTGGGGCACGCGAGGTTGGAAAATCCGACCCCATGTTTCATCAATCTCTTGCTGGAAACGGGCTCTGTCCGTCAAAATGTCCATTCCCCCGGATTAAACTAATCACGAGTTTTCAATAATTCCACCAATTGTGGCCCTTTGAAGATGGTGTGAAAACTAAAGCTGTTTTCTGATGTGCTAGAAGACACGATTTGAAAGATTTTAAGTATGATTTTTTTAAAAATAACTAAGAAACTGACTAATGCTCTGAAATGAAACAGGGAAATGCTTCGGGAGAGTTTTTTCAAAGCTATTTTCAATTATTTTAAGCAGGTTCCTCATGGAAGCAAAAGGCTCCTTGAAAATACTTATTTCTTTGTGATACGCCCATATATTTTCAGCTGTGTTAATAAAACTGCACCAGGTTACTACTCTTAAACAAATAAAATATTATTTTTTAATGTCAGGAAGGAGAAATAAACTTTCTAAAACGTCACCCCTTTTGCAGTCCTGGATGGTGGAAACTTTGCTGGGATTATGTGAATAAGTTTGGGCAAAACTTAAACCGGAACTTCACTTAGAAAACAAACACTGCATCAAGCACAACTTGTGTCCGGATTATTGATTGCACTCCATGTGGAACCTAGCATGTTTAACAACTTGCAGTGATGGAAAACTTTCCAAATCGAATGTGACTGATACTGATGCCATTAAAATGTAATTCAAAATGCAGAGATTAGAGATCAGATTTCTGAGGACTGTTGTTTCTCCTCCTGCACTTAATGGTGCACAAGGCAGACTTTCATCCGTTTCTATAGCTACCTTTACCTGGAACAGGTCATTAGTCTGTTGTCAGAGGCGTATAGCTTGAGGGACGCCACTCCACATCAAGCGTGGCTGATTAGCAGTCTCTCCTGCTCCTACCGCCTGACAGTGGCATGTGTTGGAAGAATTGTTCAGATCAATAATCAACCTGTTTGACCGTGATGTGAACACACTTTTCTTGGCCACCAAGTCCTGAGGTGGGGAGATGAACCTGGATCTTCAGGTTCAGAGGCAGAGGCGCTACCCGCTGCGCTGCCATACCTCTCCTCAGTGAGGGTAAATAGAAAAATATGGCTCAAAAAGCAAACCGTGTAAATGATTTATTTTCCTGCTTCTTGTAAAATTCTGCTCTTAATTTCATGTCTATTTTGAACCTGGATAGTTGCAAGATGTTTTGAGTGTACAGCACTTTACATCAGAGGCCTAACCTGTAGCATGAGCCAAGCATTGAGGCGCAAGGAAAGTCTGCAGTGGTGTGAATACCTGTGTAACATACTTGTTCCAAGGTTTCCTTGATTCTTACGCTAGGTATTTGCTTTACTTTGGACATGTCGGTGGAGTCCTAGTACACAGGAAATTCGACTCCATTACTCCCAGTGCAACAAACTGACAATTTTAATCTTTTGTTTTAATAAAAGTCTAAAATATTTTGCTTTTGTTTACCCCAACACTCCTGGCACGGTGGCACAGTGGTTAGCACTGCTGCCTCACAGTGCCAGGGAGCTGGGTTTGATTCCTGGCTTGGGTCACTGTCTGTGTGGTATCTGCACATTCTCCCTGTGTCTGCGTGAGATTCTTCTGGGTGCTCTGGTTTCTTCCCACAATCTGAAAGACGTGCCGGTTAGATGCATTGGCCTTGCTAAATTCTCCCTCAGTGTACCCGAACAGGCGCCAGAGTGAGGCGACTAGGGGATTTTCACAGTAACTTCATTGCAGTGTTAATGTAAGCCTACTTGTGACGCTAATAAATAAACTTAAACTTAATTATCAAGCTTGTTGTCATTTGGACTTAAGTCACTTATATCTTTAAACACGCTGAAATATTGAAAACATTTTTTTTTTGGCTAGCGAAAGGGTAATTCCAAACAGCACCATGATGAGTTCAGGTGAATGGATCCTTGACTCAGCGCACTGTCACCATGAACATCCTTTCTTTTGCAGGGCAACGTTCAATCAGCGAGTGGATCAGATGGCATAGGGTATGCCAAGTCATATCAATTAACATAGCTTTCACATGTGCCCTTTACACTACTGTGCGAGACAAACCAACAACAAAGTAACATGCAACAGGCACTGACTCCAGGTTAGCACTAACTGATAATTAAACCAGGCTGGGCATTCGCTGGAATCCTATTAGATCAGGGAACTTGAAAAACTATTAATCACTCAATTGCAATCTTATTGAAAAACATTTGGAGATTGCTGCTATTATGGAGAAGGATAACTGTTTTAAAGACTAAACCTCCCACATTGTAATCTTCTTTTATCGCCCCAGTGCCGCTGGAAGCAACGCAGTAATGACACCATGGGGCTGTCAGTCTGCCAGCCTGCCCATCTGTCTTGGCACCTCAACAACGTCTCAGTACTTTAGGATGTATTGTGGTCCCAGCCAACTGTTTGTGAGAATGGGAGCACAAGTGTCTTATATGTTCATCCCAGTTAATGTGTTCAGATTGTTATACAACCCCTGCCTTTTACACGGTACTGGGTCGATGTTGTCGTTGGATCTTACTGTGCAGTTCAGCAGTAATCTGGAAGTAAACATACCTGAGGTCAGCCAACCCAGAAAGACGTTTTTTAAAACCAGGGTTTCATGATAGCTGGCCTCAGAGAATGGAGCAGGTTTAGTTTAGTTTGAGGGCCATTTGTGATCCATTTGTTGAGATTTGGCTTCATTAAGTCTCATGCAGCACAAACACAGCTCAGTCCTTCCCAAGGGAAATTAGGGATGGGTATTAAAGGCTGGCCTGGCCAGCGATGCCCATGAAAGAATAAAAATATATTGGGCTATTGTCCCAGAAAATCTGATAGTTACTTCAGAACAGGCTCTTCCTTTGATCATCCCTTGTGACTATATTGGACACAAGGCTGCCCAGGATTCTGCAATCTTCAGCTTTCCATTCGCATTATTTTGATATGTGCACTGTACGACATTGTTTTAGTGGGCAGCATGATGGCACACTGGTTAGCACTGCTGTCTCACAGCGCCAGGGACCCGGGTTCAATTCCAGGCTTGGGTCACAATCTGTGTGGAGTTTACACATTGTACTTGTGTCTGCGTGGGTTTCCTCCCACAGTCCAAAGATGTGCAGGTTAGGTGGATTGGCCATGCAAAATTTCCCCTGAGTGTCAGGGGGATTAGCTAGGGTAAATGCATGGGGTTACGGGGATAGGGCCTGGGTGGGATTGTGGTCGGATGGGCCAAATGGTCTCCTCCTGCACTGTAGGATTCTATGATCTCAGCTGAGACTGAAGCTGGGTGTGGGAATCAACCTGAGTGCCTTTAGGCCTTTGATGGGAAACGTCCCTAGGATCCTGCTGATTGTTCTCCGTGATACTTACTGGGTAATTGGGTATGAGGAGTGGAAAGGACAGTGCCAGGCTTGGAGTGATGCTTTCACGAGCTGAAAAGGATACTGGCACTCAGCAACCGAGTCCACCCATGAAGAATGGTGGAGAGAGAACCACATCCTGGTGGGTATCAGTGCCTTCAGTAGGGTTAGGTATGGGGACTCTGCGGTGTCCACTCAACAGCACAGAATCATAGAATCCCCACAGTGCAGAAGAAGGCCATTCGACCCATCGAGTCTGCACCAACAACCATCCCACCCAGGCCCTATCCCCGTAACCCCTGTTTCTTCTGGAGAAGGAAGCAATGAAAGTGGAAAAGGGAAGGGACATGCAATGCAACCACAAAAGCTGCTGCAGAAAACGGAAAAGGCAAGAGTTAAACTGTGGCAAAACGGCGCGCACATGTAATTAAATTTAGCTCCGCATCTATCGGCAACTGTTTTCCCAAAGTCTCACTGTCAGAAGCTGAAAATGTTTTAATTGAATGAGGCCATCCTCGCTGAGTAACTTCCTTGTTCTGAGATTTGTTTTAAAGTGCTCGCAGCAGCTGCTCATATACCACACTGACATGCGTACAATCGCTGGGTTGCTTCCTGGATTGTGGTGGCTAAGGGTGGTTTGGCTGCTGTCAGACATTTCCTGCGGTGGTTGTGTTATCAGGACTGAGATATGGTCATCACTACAGCAGTCGGTATGGCTTTGGGCACCTGCTCCAGCATTCCCACCGATTGTATTTGGAAAAAGAAGCGTAAAACAGATCTCCTAATGAGGAATACCCAAAAGAACAAACCATGTGTGTCCAAGTAAAGAAAAACTCTTATGAATGACTGATGTATGAAGAGAGATTGACTAGATTAGGATTGTTTTTGCTGGAGTTCAGACGAATGAGGGGGGACCTCAGAGAGACTTACAGAATTCTAACAGAACTGGACAGGGTAGATGCAGGGAGGATATTCCCAATGGTGGGGTGTCCAGAACTAGGGGTCATAGACTGAGGATTCGGGGTAGACTATTTAGGATGGAGGTGAGGAGACATTTCTTCACCCAAAGAGTGGTGAGCCTGTGGAATTCATTACCACAGGAAGAAGTTGAATGTATTCAAGAGGTGGCTAGATATAGCACTTGGGGCAACTGGGATCAAAGGTTATGGGGAGAAAGGCTATTGAGTTGGATGACCAGCCATGATCATGATGAACGGTGGAGAAGGCTTGAAGGGCCAAATGGCCGCCTCCTGCTCCTATCTTCTATGTTTCTATGTTAACAAAATACAAATAAAATAAACATTTGGATTTGTGAGGCGGCCTCAACCTCAAGGTTACAAACTGTTCCCAGTTTAACTCTTGTGTTCCTGCTTTCCTTCAGGAAACATATTTAGGAGAGTGAAGGAAAATAGTGCCGTTTGTTGGATTCATTTGGCTGCTAGAAGGAGGCTATTTGGTCCATCGCAACTGCTAGCTCTCACCTACTCTCATTCCCATGTCTTCCTCTCATAATTTTAAACATGTCAATCTTTTGAATATTTATCCATTTCCTTTTAAGCTATGGTAAATTCTGCTTCCACCGTTGTTTCTGATAGGACATTAATTGGCCTCTGTGTAAATAAATTCTTTAAACCTCTCCCCTTTATTCTGATGATGATGGCTTTAAGTTTCTAATTCCTAACTCAATTTTCCAGGCTACAGCATTGAAATATCCTTTCATTTTGAACACCTCTTTTACATTTCACAAACTTCTTTGTTCCAGTGAAAGGAGCCTCGACTTCGCCAGTCTCTCCTCGGAATTAAAGGCTGTTATAACTGAAAAGAATCTTTTCTTCCCCGCCCTGTCAAAGTTTGCACCTGATTACACCTGCTCCAAATCACACCAGCCTCTGTATTGTTCCAGCTTCTATTAGATACTTGGTTCTATGTTAAGCTTCTTCCTAATTTATATCAACTTTTATATTGCATCTGCCTATGGATCTGAAGCTAAACCAAATGCAGAAGTTCCTAGGTACTAAGAATGCCTAAAAACAGGAAACTGTCACTTCACAATGGTTAGCACCACTGCCTCACAGCACCAGGGATTCCCAGCTTGGGTCACTGCCTGTGTGGAGCTTACACCTTCTCCCCGTGTCTGCGTGGGTTTCCTCCGGGTGCTCCAGTTTCCTCCCACAGTCCAAAGATGTGCAGGTTAGTCCATGCTAAATTGTCCCTTTTAGTTAGGGGGATTAGCAGGGTAAATACATGGGGTTACGGGGATAGGGCCTGGGTGGGATTGTTGTCAGTGCAGACTTGATGGGCCGAATGGCCTCCTTCTGCACTGTCCATGATTTTATGATCCAGTGGGTCTGCCTGCTTGGGAGCCACTGATTTTTAATTTTATTCCTTTGGCCTTGCTGAGCTGCCTATCCAGGTTGGGCTCCTGCAGCTCTATGTTTGCCAGCCCTTGGGTTGGTCCAGTAGCATCAGAAGCTCGCCTGTCATCCTTCATTGGGTGGAAAGGCTGGAGGTGGCCAATGAGGAGATCATTTGCAAAATCGCTGTGGCGATCCCGCTGCCAGCAAGTGTATGCTCCAAAGCCCCATTTCCTTCTGAAGCCAGAGTCCGAAGCCTCTGGCAAAACCCTGCCCTTTGGATCTGTGCTGATCTTTGCTGCAGCAAACCAAGAACGCTGCCTCACTTTCTCCCCCTTTTAACCCTATATCTTCCTCCCCTTCAAGTGTTTACCAACTCTTTCTGTAAAATAAAGGCGCAATGGTTTCAGTTTCAACTATTCTTGGTGACAAAGCATGCAATGTGGCCTAATTAAATGTCTCCTCGCCGCTATCAACACTGACCACTGCTGGAGTTTTGTGAGGATTCTGATCGCATCCACTTTATGGGGAGATGCAGACTCTTCTATATATCTGGTTGGGCTTCATAGATGGGAGCTGAATATCAAATTCATTGTGTGGGCAGGTCACCTACAGCATTCTTGTTTTTTAAAGTTTATTTATTAGTCACAAGTAGGCTTACATTAACACTGCAATGAAGTTACTGTGAAAATCCCCTGGTCGCCACACCCTTGCACCTGTTTGGATGCACAGAGGGAAAATTTAGCATGGCCAATCCACCTACCCAGCACGCCTTTTGGATTGTGGGAGGAAACCAGAGCACCCGGAGGAAACCCACGCGGACACGGGACGGAACCTGCAGACTCTGCAGTGACAGACAGTGACCCAAGCCGGGAATTAAACCCGGGTCCCTGACGTTGTGAGGCAGCAGTGCTAACCACTGTGCCACCGTGCCACCATTTGCTCTCATTACCACTCTGAAGCTGACTGCAACTTCAGGATGTTGAGTGTTTGCTGTTCAGTTTGTTCATTCAGGGGATCTGGGCATGGCTGGCTAGGTGGATTAGTCATGCTTTTAAATTGATGACCCTTCACTAACCAAAGACTTTCCCAACGCACATTTTAAAAAACTTATTTCATTTCAAAAAAACTCCATTAAATCGCATTTAGGCTTTCTCTGTTTCAATGGAAACGGCCCCAATATCCCTCTTACAAACTGAATGTTCTCATCGCTGGCATCATCCTGCATAATCTATTTTGCATGTTTTATATGGCTTCAATATCCTTCCTGCAAAAAATTCTAACGGTAGTCCAATTATTGCTGTGCATAAACTGATCATAGTTCTTCATTCCTGCACACTATGCACCTATTTGTCAAATGCAATGTGCTATTTAACTTTTTTATGGATTTTTCTCCTGGCACTTTATTATGTTTGAGTCTCATGCTGTAGGGTGTAGAAAACACCACGAGATAGGCGTGAAGTACTGAACAGTGGCACGGTGGTTAGCACTGCTGTCTCACAGCGCCAGGGACCCAGGTTCGATTCCTGGTTTGGGTGACTGTCTGTGCAAAGTCTGCACATTCTCTCCGTGTTTGCGTGGGTTTCCTCCTGGTGGTCCGGTTGCTCCTCACAGTCCGAAAGATGTGCAGGTTAGGTGCATTGGCCATCTACTTTACCCAAACAGACTAGGGGCTTTTCATTGCAGTGTTAATGTAAGCCTACTTGTGACACTAATGCTTAAACTTAACCTTACTCAAGGTGCGCACAGCTTCTCGGTCAGTCCTAGACTGACTCCCCAAAATAGCCCCTGGGGTCACCTGACTTGCACTCTTAAAGGAGCAGCACGCACCCCAACCTGCATATATCACACTGATGCGTTCAAGGAATAGCGCCCAGCTCTCTCCATTTCGCTTCCAGTGTCCTTTCATTCAGATTATATTATTATTTCTTTCTTTACATCCCAAGTACGTTCCCACAAGTGTCTCCACGTTGAATTGCGTCTGCCACCTGATTGCCCATTCCGCTATCCTGCCTGTGTGCTTTCTGAAGTAATCCGCAGCCCTCCTCCTTGTGCCTTTTTGCCGATTTTCTTATCCGCGTTCTGCAGCATTCCCCTCGGGATGGTAGAGTGTGACCAGCGGCTGCCAAGTTTGTGCCATTGCTGCCCTGTTAGCACACTGGGTGTGGGTGTGTGTTAGTTGTTGTGCATTGGATTCCTGATACTTTAGTTCTTCAATGCCACGCCTGTGTCCCTCACCCACCCACCCACCCAGTAACCAAAAGTTTAACCTTTCTGCCTGACAGTGTTCCAGAAAGCAGAGCAGAAATTGAGAAATGTGTCTCGGGCATTCCACAAACTCTTGAGTCACCACAGCGCCAATTATGTCCGCTGCAAATTTCTGTTGTAAGTAATTTAAAGAGGAGCCTCACAGTGCGCACATTTGGTGCAGAAATGCTACAGCTAGTAATAGCTTTATTAATCTTTGTGATCCTGCAACAGATGTACAACATCTGAATTGGATTAGTAATTTCCTATGAATGTGCAACCTAATTAACTCACTCTGTGATTGTCCAAACTCCAGAAGCAGTTTTCCTTATTTGGACTTTGCTTGCAGAATATTTGTTCCTGTTCAATGAATCCAGTCAATCTGGGGGAAGGTATGCAAACAATCTGCCAAATTCAACAACAAGGGACCGCAGAGAATTGTTGCATTGCTACTTTTGATTGAAACCAGCCAACAAGTGACAGTAAGTGGTGAATAACTAAGAGACGGGCGTTATATAAGCTGTTCAAGCTCCACAAAACATACCAGATGAAGTGATTTTCTGGAAAGGTGACTGAATTAAGTGGTGCACTGTCTACACTGATCACTGCTGGGGTTTCGTGAGAATTCTGACCACAGCCAATTTAGAGGGAGATACAGACTCTCCTGTACATCTGACTGAACTTCAAGGGTGGGAGCTGACTGCAATTCATTGGATATGTGTGTGGGCAGGTCACCTACAGCATTTGCTCTCATTACCGCTCTGAAACTACAGGATGTTGAGCATGTGCAGTTCATTACAAAAATCGTGATTTTCTTTATTGTTCATTGGTGGGAGTTGGGCATCGCTGGCTGTCAGCATTATACTCCCCATCTCAGACTGCCCTTGAGAAAGTGGTGGTGAACTGCCTTCTTCAACCACTGCAGTCCATGTGGTGTAGATACACCCACAGTGCTGCTAGGGAGAGGGTTCCAGGATTTTGACCCAGTGACAGTGAAGGAACAGCAATGTAGTTCTAAGTCAGGATGGTGAGGAACTTGGAAGGAAACTTGAAGATGGTGGTGTTCCCATGCATCTGTTGCTCTTCTCCTTCCAGATGGTAGCTGTCGTGCATTTCAATGGTATTGTCAAAAGTCCATCAGTTCATTGCTCAATGCTGCAAACAGGTTGCACTGTGGATTTCCCTATTCCCCACTCCCCTCACACCCTCTCCACCAATCCAACAATCATCAGAGCTTTCACTTTTCTGCCATAATTTCAAATGAATGTGTTTTTTTTTCCAGAATATTTTCTACTTCCATCCAATCTTTAATTTGCCCCAATTAAAAATGTTTAAAAATGACTTTATTTTAATGCTATGAGCTTGCAGGTGTGGGGCGCCTGTGAGAGTCCTTTAATGTGATTGGTTGCTTGAACTGCTTAATGGTATCACACCAACTCTACACTGTGATCATTGGCATCAAAGATGTCAAAAGACAGTACCGGACCAAGCTAGAGTCCCAGGCTGGCCACACAGACCCCCGCCAACTGTGGCAAGGTCTGCAAGACATAACAGGCTACAAGATGAAGGCATGCAAAGTCGCCGGCTCCAACGCACCTCTCCCTGATGAGCTCATTGCATTCTACACCCGTTTTGAGCAAGAGGTCAGCGAGAGCGTGCCCTCTACCCTGGAAGCCCTGGATGAACCAGTATCTGGGGTCACCACTGCAGATGTCAGAGCAGCTTTCTTGAAGGTCATCCCACGGAAAGCGACTGGCCCAGATGGGGTACCCGGACGAGCACTCAGATCCTGTGTGGATCAGCTGGTGGGGGTATTCACAGACATCTTCAACCTCTCTTTATAACAACCTGAGGTCCCTATCTGCTTTAAGAAGATGACCATCATTCCGGTACATAAGAAAAACCAAGCAGCATGCCTTAATGACTATCGTTCGGTGGCTCTCTGACATCCATCATTATGAAGTACTTCGAAAGGCTAATCATGGCACGAATCAATTCCAGCCTCCCGGACTACTGGGATCCACTACAGTTTGCCTACTGCCGCAACAGGTCCACAGCAGATGCCATCTCCCTGGCCCTGCATTTAACCCTGGAACACCTAGATAACAAAGACACCTATGTCAGACTCCTATTTGCTGACTACAGCTCAGCCTTCAACACCATTATTCCCATGAAACTTATCTCCAAACGCCGTGGCCTGGGCCTCGGCTCCTCCCTCTGTGACTGGATCCTGAACTTCCTAACTCACAGATCACAATCAGTGAGGATAGATAACAACACCTCCTCCACGATCATCCTCAACACTGGTGCCCCACAAGGTTGTGTTCTCAGCCCCCTACTATACTTCTTATACACCTATGACTGTGTGGCCAAATTCCCCTCCAATTTGGTTTTCAAGTTTGCTGACGACACCACCGTAGTGGGTCGGATCTCAAACAATGACGAGACAGAGTACAGGAATGAGATAGAGAATCTGGTGAACTCAATACCAACATAATGAAGGAGATTGTCATCGACTTCAGGAAGCGCAAAGAAGAACATGCCCCTGTCTACATCAATGGGGATGAAGTAGAAAGTGTCAAGAGCTTCAATTTGTAGGTGTCCAGATCACCAACAACCTGTCCTGGTTCCCCCCGTGCTGACACTATAGTTAAGAAAGCCAACCAACGTGTCTACTTTCTCAGAAGACTAAGGAAATTTGGCATGTCAGCTACGACTCTCAGCAACTTTTACAGATGCACCATAGAAAACATTCCTTCTGGTTGTATCACAGCTTGGTACGGCTTCTGCTCTGCCCAAGACCGCAAGAAACTACAAAAGGTCGTGAATGTAGCCCAATCCATCATGCAAACCAATCTCCCATCCATCGACTCTGTCTACACTTCCCCCTGCCTCGGCAAAGCAGCCAGCATAATTAAGGACCCCACGCACCCCGGATATTCTCTCTTCCACCTTCTTCCATCGGGAAAAAGATACAAAAGTCTGAGGTCACGTACCAACCGACTCAAGAACAGCTTCTTCCCTGCTGCCGTCAGACTTTTGAATGGACCTACCTTGCATTAAGCTGATCTTTCTCTACACCCTAGCTATGACTGTAACACTACATTCTGCACTCTCTCGTTTCCTACTCTATGAATGGTATGCTTTGTCTGTAAAGCGCGCAAGAAATAATACTTTTCACTGTATGCTAATACATGTGACAATAATAAATCAAATAATAATAATGAATCCCCAGTACTCTGCCGTTAGTTGTTGTACTGCTACACAGTGCTAGATCTGAAACTCTCAGCTGAGGGTTCATTAGCCAGAGCCAGTGACAAAAGCCTTTGCCTCACCACCTATCAAAAACCCCAGCCCATTATTTCCTATCAAATCACATTGGAATTCAAAGCGGTCAATCAATTATCTCTTTTTGTATTCCTTTCTTAAAGTTACAAAGCCAGTGGACAGAGTGGACAGAGTGGACAGAGTGGACAGGGCAAGTTCTTAATCCGTCTCCCCGCTAGACAGCCATATGAACGGAGTGGGAATGGAGAGGTACAAAAGAATGGTCTAGTTTGGACCAGGGAGCGGCACGGGCTTGGAGGGCCGAAGGGCCTGTTCCTGTGCTGTATTGTTCTTTGTTCTTTGTGCCAAAAACCCATTCAAATTGAAATTTAATCCAATTCATGGTCCCTACAAGAGAGACATACAAGATCCAAGCTGACTAGCAAAGGCTAGCAAAACCTGATCTCAGGCTTGATCTGACACATGTTCTGGAACTTTACCACCTTGCCCACCCAAGGCTCATAAGATCCCGCCCGAGGCCAATGAAGAGTGCCGATCTGCGATCTTCGCCCAGCCCGATTCTGGGGCAAGCGTGCCGGTAAAATTCTGGCCTTGAACTTAGCTGAAAGGCAGAGAAGTGGTCAGTGTGGTAACCAAGTAACCAGGTTGATAATTAGAGGACGAGGTTGTTCAGCGACATTTCAATAAAGAGCCAGTGAAATACCTTTACAAACATAGGACTGAGGAGCTGGAGTAGGCCATTTGGCCCTTCAAGTCTGCTCTACCATTCAATAAGATCATGGTTGATCTCGTTATGGCCTCTACTCCACTTTCCTTTCTACCTCCGCACCCCACAAGCCTTGACTCCCTCGTCTACCAAACATCTGTCCAACTCCCCCTTGAATAAATTCAATGATCCAATCTCCCCTGCTCTCTGGGAAGAGAATTCCATAGACTAACGACCCGCGGAGAGCAAAAAATTCTTCTCATCTCAGTCTTCGAAGGGATACTCTTATTCTTAAGCTGTGTTCTCTACTTCTGGTCTTCCCCCCTCCAGAGGAAACATCCTCTGGGTATCCACACTGTCAAGTCTCCTCAGGATGGTTCTGCACTGTAGGGTTCCTATGATGATTTCTATGATGATTTCTATGAATCTTAGGGGAGGCAATGGGCTAGTGGTATTATCAATGGACTATTAATCCAGAAACTCAGCTAATGTTCTGGGGACCCAGGTTTGAATCCCGTCATGGCAGATGGTGAAATTATAATTCTATATAAAAAAAACATCTGGAATTAAGAATCCACTGATGATCATGAATCGATTGTCAGAAAAACCCATCTGGTTCACTAATGTCCTTTAGGGAAGGAAATCTGTCATCCTTACCTGGTCTGGCCTACATGTGGCTCCAGAGCCAAAGCAATGTGGTTGACTCTCAACTGCCCTTTGGGCAATGAGGGATGAGCAATAAATGCTGGCCAGCCAGTGATGCCCATGTCCCACAAATGAATTTTAAAAAATTAAGATCACCTCTCATTCTTCTAAACACCAATAGATACAGACCCAAACTCTTTCACCTTTCTTCACAGGATAAGCCCTTTATTTTAAAGATAAATACATACCCAAAATCAACCGACTTATTCGGAATACATGTGGCCAAAATGGAATAATCAGCAAAATAATGGTGATATAGTGAAGAAAAACAGATCAATAAATCAGGCAGCATGAGACAATTGGTTCATTGGAATCATCATAGGAACTGCAGAAACTCATTAAAGATTGATCCAAAAACCAAAGAGACTTCAAGAGAAAAAACTGGCAGCAGAGATGCAACGCGCCAGTGAAACAAAATGTCTTTTGATTTGATTTGATTTATTATTGTCACATGTATTAGTAAACAGTGAAAAGTATTGTTTCTTGCGCGCTATACAGACAAAGCATACTGTTCATAGAGAAGGAAAGGAGAGTGCAGAATGTAGTGTTACACTCATAGCTAGGGTGTCGAGAAAGATCAACTTAATGCAAGGTAGGTCCATTCAAAAGTCTAATGGTAGCAGGGAAGAAGCTGTTCTTGAGTCGGTTGGTACGTGACCTCAGACTTTTGTATCTTTTTCCTGACGGCATAAGGTGGAAGAGAGAATGTCCAGGGTGCATGAGGTCCTTAATTATGCTGGCTGTTTTGCCGAGGCAGTGGGAAGTGTAGACAGAGTCAATGGATGGGAGGCTGGTTTGCATGATGGATTGGGCTACATTCACGACCTTTTGTAGTTTCTCGCAGTCTTGGGCAGAGCAGGAGCCATACCAAGCTGTGATACAACCAGAAAGAATGCTTTCTATGGTGCATCTGTAAAAGTTGCTGAGAATCGTAGCTGACATGCCAAATTGCCTTAGTCTTCTGAGAAAGTAGAGGGATTGGTGGGCTTTCTTAACTATATCACCGTTACAGTAAAAGCTCTCCAAGATGCAAAGAGGCTTGAAATGGAGGGTGAATACAAAAATAATAAATATTCCAAATGATCATTTCCTCCATCTCCCCCCAAACAGAGATAACTAAATTAGCCAATGCCGATGAAAGAAACCAGATTGAGGCCTTAAACAGGCTAAGCAGGTTCAAAACAAATAAACTGTCGGCGATGGATGCTACTTATTCCAGACTGCTAGAATCTGATTCGGGAGAATATTGGTGAAACGTGGCCCACAACCCCTCGGAGCCTCAGGGCTGTGTAATTGGGGCCGGTACGGGTACTCCTAAGATACGTCGAGTAAACAGCTGCCTTCCACCACCACCTCCCTCCCTCCCGCTGGAAGTATCCAGGCGACTATTGCACAACCCGTGAAGTACAAGCTCCCCTGCGTGGGAGCCATTCCGGAAAAAAGTGATTTAAATCATAAACTGCAGATCGTTCCGACTGTGTTATACCAATAGTTACCCAAAGTTAGAAGAGTTTAAACCACTTCTAGCTTCTGGGCAACTGTTGTACAGGCCCGCAGAGCCCGAGGTCAACGGACATTTCCGTTGTCCCCCCCCCCCCCTCGCCTGCTCCGATTCCATGGCGGGCGGTAGAATTCCGACAAGACTGGGAGTACATGGATTTTACATTTTGATAAGTCCATAGACAATAAAAAGTGTTAAATTGATACACGGCTTCAACCCAGCATGTCCATTTAGGGAGGGCATTCCATACAGGGTTAAGAACTTTCCAGAGACTTGAAGTAATTCTGAGTCTCAAAGGTCACCTGACTCTCTGAGGTCATCTTAACAGCTTGCTGTTTTAGTCCTTTTAAAACTCAGTGATTTTCTGTCATCAAATACATAGGCATTTTTAAATAAAGCATGGCTTTGGTAACTGTCGCCCTGAGTGGATTCAGACTTCCAAAAGGCCGATTGTTAAAGTAAAAGCTATGGCAATTCAGGATAGTCATGATGTGGAGATGCCGGCGTTGGACTGGGGTCAACACAGTAAGAAGTTTAACAACTCCAGGTTAAAGCCCAACAGGTTTATTTGGTAGCAAAAGCCACACAAGCTTTCGGAGCCCCAAGCCCCTTCTTCAGATGACAATACACATCTCTTTAGCCTGTCTTGATGCTCTCTCCACTCACATTGTTTGTTTCTTAAAGACTTGATTAGCTGTAAGTATTCGCATTCCAACCATTATTCATGTAAATTGAGTCTGTGTCTTTATATGCCCTGTTTGTGATCAGAATTCCCACTCACCTGAAGAAGGGGCTTGGGGCTCCGAAAGCTTGTGTGGCTTTTGCTACCAAATAAACCTGTTGGACTTTAACCTGGTGTTGTTAAACTTCTTACTGAATTCAGCATGGACCATGGAGATGGATAAGTGGTGAGCTGCAGTGTAGAAAATAGCTTGGTAGAGGATTTATGCCTGGGTGGTGCAGAGCACTGTATGTAGTTGGGAACCTGTCTCGGGGGCAGGGAATTCATATGGTGTTCGTGGAAGTGGAAATGACTAGGGTTGGGAAGCATTTTCCGATCGGGGCCATTGTGATCTCCTGGACTCGTTTCGATCGCCTCAGGGGGTCGGAGAGGAATTTCCCAGATTTTTTTTCCCCATATTGGCCCTGGGGTTTTTCACTCTGGGTTTTCGCCTCTCCCTGGAGATCACATGGTCTGGAATGGGGGGGTGGGGGTGAGTTAATAGGTTGTAATGAACAAAGCATCGTAGCTGTGAGGGACAGCTCGGTGGATAGGATATTGGTATGTAGATAGGCTGGAAAATTGGGCGGGGATCCTGGATTCAGGATTCAATCCTGGACCGGGGAGCGGCGCGGGCTTGGAGGGCCGAAGGGCCTGTTCCTGTGCTGTATTGTTCTTTGTTCTTTGTTGACTTGCCTCAGGGATGGATGTTTGTGTCACTATAGTTCCTAATTTACATAATGTGGAGATGCCGGCGTTGGACTGAGGTGGGGCACAGCAAGAAGTCTCACAACACCAGGTTAAAGACCAACAGGTTTATTTGGTAGCACGAGCTTTCGGAGCACTGCCCCATCACCTGATGAAGGAGCAGCACCCCAAAAGCTCATGCTACCAAATAAACCTGTTGGACTTTAACCTGGTGTTGTGAGACTTCTTACTAATTTACATAAGTAAGCTCGATTCAGAAACTCAATGCAAAGTGATCAAATGATCTAAACCAGAAGGGACAATAAAACTGGAGGAGGCAGCTGAGGTAAGTGCCAAGTGAACTATCTGTGACAATGGCAATCTATGATATTAAAAATGTTGTGATCAAGCAATGTTTCAAGCAGTCAATTTACACCCTCGAATATGAACGCCGCTGGTGTAGTGGTATCATGCAAGATTCCCATTCTTGCAACCCGGGTTCGATTCCCGGGCGGCGCACTCTCTTTTCGGGCGGCACGGTAGCACAGTGGTTAGCACTGCTGCTTCACAGCTCCAGGGTCCCGGGTTCGATTCCTGGCTCGGGTCACTGTCTGTGTGGAGTTTGCACATTCTCCTCGTGTCTGCGTGGGTTTCCTCCGGGTGCTCCGGTTTCCTCCCACAGTCCAAAGATGTGCGGGTTAGGTTGATTGGCCAGGTTAAAAATTTCCCCTTAGAGTCCTGGGATGTGTAGGTTAGAGGGATTAGCGGGTAAAATATGTGGGGGTAGGGCCTGGGTGGGATTGTGGTCGGTGCAGACTCGATGGGCCGAATGGCCTCCTTCTGCACTGTAGGGTTTCTATGATGATTCTATGATGATGAAGTGTTGATTCATGCTATTAATTGTAGATTGTCCAATTGCATTCCAAATGCACTCATGCGTCCTTAGACTGGTGCCTGAGTTTGAACATTTCAGCTGAAATGTTCGGGTAAATACAAAACGGATATTAGTAATCTTGCCTGTGCAGAAAAAAGGTAAATTCCACTTGTAAATCATCCTGAATGATTGCCACATCCTTGCAATTTCTTATGCAGTCCCGGGCTTTCCCCTGAATACCCGCAGCTTTCGATTTAATTCATAGCTTTCCAGGGGAAGCTTTGTCAAAAGCCTTTAGAAAGTTGAGGTCTGCCACGTTAAAGAGCTTGTTACAGCTGGTGTACCTGTTAATTCTCAGATACTTTCGACCAGTTTACTTACACAAAAGTTTTACCCCGGTGCCCTTACTTGCAAGATGGACGAAGGACAAACACAAGTAAAGGTTCAATAAGTTTATTAAAAATACTATTAATTTTACTAATACCCCAAAGACGGTTTGGTTAAACTGCAGGCCCGATTCTCTGAGTCCCTCTGGTCTGTCAATATGAGGGTGAGTCTTGATGGCAGCTTCTTCCTTCCTTCTTTCCTTCTCTGGTCAGTCTTCCGAATGGTCAAAGTCACCTCCCTCATCGAGGCTTCGCTGCTGATGTGACTGAGATGTGCACCTTTATCCCCCTCCCTTCCAGCCTTTCCAGAAACTTCTCTGGCTTCCGACCAATGAGGTCTCGGGAGGGGGGGTCCCAATATCCAGTGGGTTTCTTGATGTCTGCCTGACAGGACACCGTGGCCCGCCCCCAGGTGTCCATCTCTATGGTGTTGCTTACGTGTAACCTGTTGCCAGATAAGATAACTGCAGGAGCTCTAGTGACAGAAAATCTGGCCCGATCTGGGCTTCTGACAATAGGCCGGTGCGTATCAATGGGGTGCGATGATCTCCTGCTGGGTCTCAGTGCTATGATCATTGATGGGTGATTGATGGGCCAGGCCCAGACATGTTCTTGTGTCTTTGTATATTCGACTTTCGTCAAGTCTGGCCTGCCCGAGGTTTGACTGTGTTTGATTTTAATATGCCCAATTCTTTAATTTAGGATATTCAATTTAGTCAGCCTTAAAACTAGGCCCTGATTATACTACCACACAACCTACTTGGGTTATTGTTTCTTTTAAGAAGCGGAGGAGGAGGTTGGTGAGACAGAATCTTCCCTTTCTCAATCTCCCCCAACCTGGCATTACCACATGGGGGTGAAGGTCCTGGAACCATCTTTAAATGGCAGCCAGACAGCCATTCACCCACTGCAGGCCAGATGCCCCAGTTAAGATGTGTATTACTGCCCCGAAACGCAACCAACATTAATCTCCCACCTTTCGCTGAATCCTGCCTGGAGATTCACTTCCAGGCCATGTAGAAAAGGTGGGAAGTCCTCTTTACAAGGGATGGGGGAAGAAAGCCATCCCACCTGACCACACCGGCCTGGAAGGAAGTCTACAGGGTGGTTAGTACCCACTGGACCCAAAAAAGGACCACCCTCCGGTGAGGGAAATGGATGAATGATCTGCTGCCAGAGTAAGTGAACTGCTGACTCACTGTAAACCGAGACTCTCGAAAAGGCATCAGGCAATCTATGGGTCAGAGTCCACGGGATGTCACCCTCGACCAGCAGATGGGACACCAGTACTGAATGTGTGCCAGGCACTTTAAGATCAACATATAATTCTATCGCCTGGGCAAACAGCTCTTTACTCACTTACTGGGGAGGGATCAGCAGCTACAATAGGCATTATTGCTTCTGAACCGCTTATCGACCCAATTTTACACAGTCAATGCTTCTGTCTTTCTGCAAGACAAGATTGCCCACCCCAAGAGAATGCATGCCAAGACCAGAGGTGGCACCCCTGGCATCTATACCCTCTCATGTTCCATAGAGCTGGCCATAGAGCTGGCATGAGAGGTAAGGCTCTGTGTCTGTGCGGAAGGCCAGATCATCCTCCCCCAACAAACCAGTGAGGACGTATCGAGTGTGCATCAACAAGATACGGGCAGAGACTCTGAGTGATCTTTAATCTATGAGCCAACTGTTACGATCCCAGTTGACGTTGTAACTGGACAGGAAGATTCCAGAATGGAATCCTGGCTCAAAAGACCACTAATTCATTTTACCACAAAGAAAAAAAAATTAAATACGAAAAGATTAGATTATGATACAATACTCCTTTACTCCCCCTTACCTTAACAAATGCACAGAGATATTAAGATTATCATGGATTGCAAAGTATATCTGGAGCTTCAACAGTCTCAGTAACACAATGTCCCTTTAAACACACTGTAGTCAAATACACTCTCCACTCTGACCCTTCGGTGAATGTCTATGGAATTCTCCTCAGAATTCCCCCTGATAATTGTCACATGAGAGTATCCAAACTTCACTCCAAAAAAACACACTTTAAAATCTTCTTTCACAATAATGATTTCCCTTAGAGGTTTTCATTCCACAACCCAGTTCAGGTTTTCCAAATGACTCTTTTAAACAAAGCTTCCACTCCACTTTTAACAACAAATCCAGTATCTAGGTTTTACCACTTCCCTTTTAGGATTTTTTTGTCTTGAGTGTTGTACAAACTGTTCACAATTGCTTTAAATATCAATTCCCAGACTTTATTAGGATGGCATCAAACCTTTGTTTTACCTCTGAAGTTTGCTTTCTCACTTTAAATCTTGTTACCGCAACTGTCTCTTTAACTCAGAACACTTTGTTTACTTGTCCCCTGAATTCTCCTTAATAATACTTTGGTTTCCATTCTCTTAACTTCAGTCTTCTTCAGACGTTCTTTATATCCCAATTCCCTGGACTGTATCTGGTTCTATGGGGAGTCTGCCTCTTTGCAGCTCCCTTGTCCTGTACAGTTTTCCTTCTAGCAGTGTTGAGTGATATTCACTCTCCGGTGTCTCATCTTCAGCTGCCCACAAATACAGCAAAAAAACTAAAACTTAAAAGATTTCCTCCCTTAAAAGGCCCTCAGTTGCTAAGCAACCAGTGCAACTTTTATTTACTTTTTGCACTGTAACTCTCTCTAAGCACAATTGAAACACAGTCAGAATTGAAACTAATCTCCACACATACAAAGACCCTAGTCCACCATGAATCTAACTGCAGGTTTTACCTTCCAGGCACAAAACATTAAATTAAACCCACTTAAAATTGTACCTTATTTCTAATATTTACTAATACAATATAAATCCCTAAAAACTGCCTCTGTTTTCCTAACACTACTTAGTTGAGAGCTAATACTCTTATCTCTATTCCAAGTATCAGCAAGAAAAGGGGGAGGATGTAATCCTCCAGATGCCGCAGTCCTAGTCCCCTGGCCATCTCTGAAGCAGAAGCTGCACTATCCTCAAATGAGGCACTGGTTCCTGTGTTTACATGCATCCTCCACCACAGCAGATACATCCACCTCGGTGGGGGCTAATTCTAGAGTAGGCTTGTGTTCACAACCTGGTGATCACCTCATAGACACGGTCCATAGCTGTTGGGACAGCCAAGATCTCTGACACTCGGGCAGCTGCTGGAGACGAGGTCCCTGCTGAGTCGAAGTCCAATGACAAGCCTCTAGACTTAGCCCTAACAGACCTCTTGGAGATGCAGAATCAGACAAGGGAACATCAGGCAGAGTTTTCAGAGGCTGTCTGCATGGTGGACCAAAGGACGGAGGAGTCCGTCCACATCCTGTCTGATGTAATGACTCTGCCATGCGAGCACATTGAAGTCTTCATGGGAGGATGGCTGCTGCCTTGGAGACCCAGGTCCCAAGATTTAGACCATAAATTCATAAGTTATAGGAGCAGAATTAGGACGTTCGGCCCATCGAGTCTGCTCTTTCATTCAATCATGGCTGATATGATTCTCATCCCCATTCTCCTGCCTTCTCTCCATAACCCTTGCTCCCTTATTGATCAAGAACCTATGTATCTCTGTCTTACAGAGAGTTTCTGCTGGATTTGCGCTTGGACCTGCACACCATTTCTTTAGGCATAGGTGCATTTCAGCAGTGGCTGGGTGAGAGAGGAACAGGACATCTCAACCACTCTGGGTGCCTCTTCTCAAGGAGTCTGGGTCGGGCTATCAGGAACCCAAAGGGACGAGGAATGCCAGACAACCTCCCTGGGGGCATCCACCCATGACATTCCAAGGGTGCCCTGCCACTCCAACTACCCTCTACCAGTGACCCCCATTAATCCCGGCAGGAGAGGCTGAGGAGGGTGCACCTGACCTGAGCAGGAGAATCTTTGCAGGCTGGGGCCCTCCAGGACTCGGGTCACCAGAGGACTCCCACCAAAGTCATCTCAAACAACAGAGCACAGCGGTCAGCTGGCTGCCTCTATCACAGCTGTGCATGTTGGGGCTACACCTAGACATAGTGATCGGGTTAGAAAGATTAAAAAGTTTTGAATGCACACTGGTGGTGTGGTTGTTCACTCACTGTAGGTAGTTTTCACTTTTGTAAATATATGTTGAATCTATCCACCTCCCAGTCTCATGGATTCCATTTTTCTTTCAATTTGTCTCAATGTATCACAGTCATTTAAGGGTCCAACATGCTGCCCCCACAACCCATCAGGACCTTCAGTTGCGTGAATTCTCACACATTTTCCCAGTGTATAGTCTATAATTTCAATCCACAACATCGGGCAATGCACAGTGTTTCACATACTGGCTGCTCCACCTGTCAGTCAGTTTTTTTGCAGGAAATGATACTTTGGTTTCGGGAACTGTACTCATCAAAGTTTTAACGGTTGCCGTTGCGCTGATGTCTGTTGTTTGTAGATAACATGTGTAGTCATCGCAACTTACATTCGACCTATATGTCCAATAGATCATTTAGACTGGCTTTACTGTGGAAGAACCTGTTTTTAAAAAATGTACTGTAAACCTTTGACCCAGTTAGGATTGTTTTTGCGAGAATTCAGACGAATGAGGGGGGTTCTCATAGAGACTTATAAAATTTTAACAAGACTAGACAGGGTAGATGCAGAGAGGATATTCCTGATGGTGGGGGAGTCCAGAACCAGGGATCACTTTCTGAGGATTCGGGGTAGACCATTTAGGACGGAGGTGAGGAGACATTTTTTCACCTAAAGAGTGGTGAACCTGTGGAATTCATTACCACAGGAAGTAGTTGATGCCAAAACATTGAATGTATTTAAGAGGCGACGAGATATATGCCTGGGGCGAATGGGATCAAAGGTTATGGGGAGAAAGTGGGATAAGATGGACGATCAGCCATGATCGTGATGAATGGTCGAGCAGGCTCGAAGGGCCAAATGGCCTCTTCCTGCTCCTATCTTCTATGTTTCTTTGACCCCGAGAGGCAATGGTGTAGTGGGAAAGTTTGAGGTGCATGAGATCTGAGTAAATGCATTGGCCCTGTCATTTCTTATGTATTAATCATTTGAATCCACAAATGTCAGTAAAACTACGTTATTTAAATGAAAAACATTCGTGCCAGTGGGTATTCTATTTTGAACCATGTGGTATTTTGAAATGTTAGTCTCTAGCATAGTTAGAATTTAATTATGTAACAGTTCAGTCATTGAATTCAATCCTATTAAAAACATGAATTACAGAAGAATTTACTTACTTCTGACTGGGGGATGGTAGATGGAGGGATCATTGTTTTTCTTGATATATATCTATAGCCTAGACCTGGGTGTACAGACCTAAATGCTTTCAGGATTATATGTGCAATGTATGTGTAGGCACAAATAAAATTGGACCAGACTAGAATGACCAGTTTTCTGTACATTTTTTAAAGTTTACTTATTAGTGTCACAAGTAGGCTTACATTAACACTGCAATGAAGTTACTGTGAAAATCCCCTAGTCGCCACACTCCAACGCCTGTTCGGGTACACTGAGGGAGAATTTAGCATGGCCAATGCGCCTAACCAAGACGTCTTTCAGACTGTGGGAGGAAACCGGAGCATCTGGAGGAAACCATGCTGCACATTCTTCCCGTGTTTGCATGGGTTTCCTCCGGGTGCTCCGGTTTCCCCCCACAGTCTGAAAGATGTGCTGGTTAGGTGCATTGTGCATGATTATTTTCATTGTAGACCACGTATGTGTCTGACTTGCAGCTGAATATGATAATATATGCAGGTTGGTATTTTTTGTGAAGGGAGATGTTTGCAGAAGTGCCTGTGTGTATTAGTGTGACTAATGTCATCCTTGCTTGTCAAAGCTTGAGTGCAGGCACCATTTCATCCACCACTTGTAACAACTATGCTGCAGCATTTCGGAAGAGTTCCCAAGCTTTCGGATGCAGCAGTGGATAGAATCATAGAATCCTACAGTGCAGAAGGAGGCCATTCGGCCCATCGAGTCTGCACCGACCACAATCCCACCCCGGCCCTATCCCCATAACCCCATGCATTTACCATAGCTAGTCCCCCTGATGCTAAGGGGCAATTTAGCGTGGCCAATCCACCTAACCCGCATACTTTTGGACTTTGGATGTGTTGATTCAAGAAGCGAAGGATAGAAAAGTTGTTCCCTTTGTCATGTGAGAATATCCTAATTCAGAGGGGAACTGCTAATAAGAATATGAATCTAATATGCCCCTGCAAATGTCAGTAATACTACCACAATGCCTTTCAGATACTAAAATATCTTAAGGCTTCAACTGTTCTCTCTGGTGATACTAAGCTGCTGCCAGTCTGTATCCCTGAGGGACATGGCAATTCCACTTTGCAGTTTCCCCAAAGTCTAGTGCCAAATGAATGGCCCATGTAGTCATTTGGACCTCCATATAGAATAAAATGGTCTCTGTGAACTACTTCTTGGTGCATCTATGCATCCATGCACCCTTCTTTGCCTGATCGCGAAGATGTCCAGGCAGCCTGGAAGAAGCTGAAAACAAGTGTGATAAGCTGGGAAGACACAGTAAGAAGTCTCACAACACCAGGTTAAAGTCCAACAGGTTTATTTGGTAGCACGAGCTTTCGGAGCGCTGCTCCTTCATCAGGTGAGTTGCCTGATGAAGGAGCAGCGCTCCAAAAGCTCGTGCTACCAAATAAACCTGTTGGACTTTAACCTGGTGTTGTGAGACTGCTTACTGTGCCCACCCCAGTCCAACGCCGGCATCTCCACATCAAAGCTGGGAAGACACAGATCACGACAAACCTACCTTTAGGTTTATGTTGTAAACTCATTCCAAATGATCCAGACAATCTCTTTTAAAACTTCAGTCACCACATTTGTTACTATTTTATTATAAATATGGTTATAAATTTATCTTTTTTATGATTTGATTTTTGAGTTCCAAAAACTGAAGCAGTAATAATGGAACATTTCAAAGGATGACAAGTCAGTACATTGTACTCCTTCACTATTAACCAGGATATTGCCTCAATTTCAACTAACTTACATTAAACTTCACCAGGAAAAAGCTGTTAACCAGATAATACAGATCCAAATGACAATGTTATCTGTAACACAAAGCAAATCAGACTAGGTTCACGATGTGAATAATCCACATATCCAATTACAGATGCAAATATACAAAAACCTTTGTGCACAGATGTGTAGATACAAAGTGGTAAACAGACAAACTTGTTCAGTATAATTAAAAGTCGCTCTGAGTTGTTGCAACACGTAGTAATCACCCCTGGCATTGCTCGGAACACTGAGTAATCTCCCGTGGCATTGCTCCTAATGATTAGAGGTAAAGTTGTCTTCCAGCCATAGGGGTGCTTTCAACAAAATACAACAAGTCAGCACTGTAGGAAGTGAGCATGCAACATGTAAGAAATATGTACCAGATGCAAGATATTTAATCTATTTCTCCTTAGGGTTTGGGTTCATCCCAAGAACTGTAGGTTCTTTTATCACCTCCTGCTAGTTTTTTCCGATATTTGGTCACTGCTTTTTCTGAAAATAGAGTTTGTTAATGAGGTATGGTTATACTGGCAATCCTCCAGTGGCTGACCGAAGTGGCCATTTTATCCAGTGTGACTATTAGAGATGTTTGACTGTGAGCCTGAGATTCAGGCACATTCAGAATCCAGCGCGGGATAATGATCAAGATTGGTCATGGGAATCGTGGCTGAGTTCTTGGTTGCAAACCAATTCTGCCTCCAAAGCTGAGTGCAGTAAATGCATGTTTATATGAAAAGCACACCTTTGAGACAATTCCGATTCTACTTGTCCTGGACTTGATCTATTTGTCATCATCATCATCAATTTTTAAAAATTCATTCATGGAACGTGGGCATCACTGGCTGGGCCAGCATTTGTTGCCCATACTGAAATGTCCTTCAACTTCCTGAGGGCATTTAAGAGTCAACTACATTGCTGTGGGTCTGGAGTCACATGAAGGCCAGACCAGGTAGGGATGACAGATTCCCTTCTCTAAAACACATTCGTGAACTAGATGGGCATTTCCGATAATTGACAATCGGTTCATGGACATCATTAGACCTTTAACACCAGATTTTTATTGAATTCAAATTTCACCATCTGCGCTGGTGGGATTCGAACCCAAGCCCCTAGAGAATTACCCTGGGGTCTCTGGATTGCTCGGCTCGTGACAATACTACTCCTCCGTTGGTTACAGTGTATTACCCACTGGATTTCATTGAATCTGTGATATTCATTACAATATTCCCAGCTTCTGGTGTAACAACATAATATCTATACAGGGGTCAAATGAAAATAGCTTCTGATAACTACAAAATAATCCGTTAGCACCTAACTGGTGTGAGTTTGAGAAAATCTTATCCTGTATTAAATAACAGAAAATAAAGCCCACAAGACATTAAAAATTTCATATGCCTCCTTAGATGAGACAGTGGTCACAAGCGTATCAGCCGATCAGTATCTCATCAAAGATCCAAACATTTATATCATGAGGTTTAAAGAGACACCTTATTTCGGGTAACATGTTGAGATGCTGTATTTTTATCAAAGGGCATGAATTAACATTTTAATATTAATCTCTGTGGCTAGTCCTCAAATTTTGCTCCATATGTCCTTTAGATTGTTGATAAGGAAATCAGCCAGAGTTCGGATGGTCTCCCAAGGATGCTGCCATCCTTTAATATTCCCATAGTGTTGAACTGTCCACCTCATCTGCATCCGCCCTAAGAGTGCCTGCTTGGTTCCCTCGGAGATATTTCTTGTTCTTTCCTTTGATTGCCAGTCGGCCGTGATCTCGGAACTCTAAGTAAAAGTCTTCGGGAGTGACACCATCGGTAAAGATTGTCCCAGTGCTGGATATGTACCAGAACTTGCCATCGGAGCCTATGAAGAAAGAAAATAGGAATATGAGGGGACAGAGCTAGTGTCCAGTAAACCAAATTACAAAGACAACTGCACACAGTCATCCCTTCAATATGTGATCAGGCTGCATTTCCTAGTATATTGGACAACATTGCTCGTCATCGTGAATTATTTCCTCACAAATACACTGGTAGTGTCCTCCATTTGTGGTTTAACATTTCTCTATTATTCCCTTTAAGATTCATGCATCTGCTCAGTGCCACAGATGTAGTTGACTCTTTTCCAGTCTTTTGCCTGCCTATCTAGAATCATAGAATCCCTACAGGGCAGAAGGAGGCCATTCGGCCCATTGAGCCTGCACTGACAACAATCCCAACCAGGACCCATTCCTGTAACCCCATGTATTTACCTTTCTTCTTCAGGTGGAACCATTTTGGAAAGCCCGCCAAAAAAATGGCAAGCACAGGAAGATTAATTTTTCTATAATGAACAGCTATGCCATCTTGGAAGCTGGTCATTCTAAAACTGTGCCTGCCCTTTTAAAAATCTTCAAAACGGATCACAATTCCACACTTCCTGCTCCACTGGGCTTCACCCATGGCTCAGATCAGTCACAGAATTGGGGTCTTTGAAGGAGCAGATTTTTCAGATACAGCATTGCTACCTACATATCTGAATATAAAACAGAACAAGTCAATACACTTCTTTATGCAGTTGGGGCAATTCTTAGGATCTTAGAAACCCTGCAGTACAGAAAGAGGCCATTTGGCCCATCGAGTCTGCACCGACCACAATCCCACCCAGGCCCTACCCCCATATCCCTACATATTTACCCGCTAATCCCTCTAACCTACGCATCCCAGGACACCAAGGGGCAATTTTAGCATGGCCAATCAACCTAACCCGCACATCTTTCGGACTGTGGGAGGAAACCGGAGCACCCGGAGGAAACCCACGCAGACACGAGGAGAATGTGCAAACTCCACACAGACAGTGACCCAAGCCGGGAATCAAACCCAGGTCCCTGGAGCTGTGAAGCAGCAGTGCTAACCACTGTGCTACCGTGCCGCCCTAAATTGCAGATGACATCATTGCACGACAAGCTATCGATGAGTGACCCTCCAAATTTGATGATGTTTTAAAATCCTTTGATGGTTATTTCAACCTGAGATTCAATAAAATATTGGAGAGAGTCAAATTTAATAAGGGAGTCCAACTGTCTGGGGAACCTGCCGATTCCTTCATAAACAATCTCTACAGGCTGATTGAGGGATGTGAATGTGATGATTTAAATCTGAGCTCACCTGAGACAGAATTATGGTGGGTGTTGCAGAGGATTCACTCTCTGACCTCCTACAATCTAAAGATGATCTTACTCAAGACAAGGCAATCCAGCAAGTTCGACTGTCTGAGCTATGTGAACAACACATAACCAAACTAAGGGGAGAGAACACTACCTGGGGTGGAACCCAGCCCGCAATCATGTCAGGTCACAGAAACACAGGGACCACCCAAGTCAGGGAAAGCAAATCCTGAACTGTCCAGCCTTCACGACACACGACAGCGCAGAGTCGCTGAGCAGAAACTGATAGCCAAGTTCCGCACACATGAGGACGGCCTAAACCGGGATGTTGGATTTATGTCACATTATCAGTAACCCCCACAGCTTGCCCCCTGGACTTGCAGAATTTCACAAGCTGTTCTGTCTGGAGACAATACACATCTCTTTAACCTGTGTTGAATGCTCCCTCCACCCACATTGTCTGTACATTTACGACCTGGCTGGCTGTAGAGATTTGCATTCTAATCAGTATTCTGTAACTTGATTTCTGTGTCTGTGCCCTGTTTGAGAACAGATATCCACTCCATCTGACGAAGGAGCTGTGCTCCGAAAGCTTATGGTATTTGCTACCAAATAAACCTGTTGGACTTTAACCTGGTGTTGTGAGACTCCTTACTGTGCTTACCCCAGTCCAACGCCGGCATCTCCACAGCAGAGACCATGCCAGCACTGCGGTGCAAAGTGCCCTCACAGGAAAGATCAATGTCCTCTGAACATAACCCAATGCTTCCACTGCAACCAACAGGAGTTGATAAACTGTGCAAGTCAAAATCCCAGCACCACACAAACATCCCATAGGTCATCCACAAGGTCAAGGCTGAAAACCCTGAACGCATATATCAATGTTTCTTGGGTGACATCAGAGAATGTGGCTCTTCATTTTGGAATGCTGACTTCCTGGTGAATGGTCAAACAAATTTTAAGTTAGATTCAGCTGCTAGCACAATAAGCTTGTGGGACGAGGAGCCATGGCTTTGAGGTCTCTGGATTTGAATGAAGAACACTCCATTTTATGGAGCAGGGGCAGTCTGACCCCTGGTCATTTGCATGACCCTTGAACTACTGAGGTATGGCGACAAACAGACCTTTGAGCTGATGTCTAGGATTAACCTTTCTCTCCCTGAGCAGAAATGCCTGTGTAGCCCTTGATCTCCTCCAGAAAGCTTAAAATATTGAGATTACCACCGTCTTTATATGGCCAGGACATCACAGTCCTGAATCCTCAAACACCAAAGGATATTCAGACTCTATTTTCACCTGTGATCTCTTTTTCCTTTTTGTGGAGCAGGATGGTCCATTATCATTCCAAGAAAGTCCTGAATGGTCAAACCAAACTAATGGTAAAAGGTAAAGTCTCCATCGTCCCAGATGACAAGCAGCTGCTCTCCCCTTTCCCGATTTAGCCTAAGGGTCACTACACCTCAGGTGAGGGGAAAGGTTGAGAAGGCAAGCCTTCATGAATAACTTCAGCCGGTACGGGTATTGAACCCGCGCCGATAGCATCACTCTGCATCACTAACCAGCCATCTAGCCAACTGAGCTAAACTGACCTCCTGGACTGGCAGTCAGACCAAACTATCACACATGTGATTACCATAGCACATCCAGTGGAAGTGGCACCAGAGAAGGATCAATATTCTGAGGACCCTTTCCCTCCAACTATGATGATGGTACAGTTGGTAAACATGCCCACCACAGTGCACACATAGCAAACCCCATCCGATGTGCCAGAATCACAAAGGATGCTGAAACCTCGGAGTGTTCTTGCATCAGCAACAACAAAAAAAACAAGGTGATCATACCACTCAATCTTCATTCGCCACAGGGACACTCTTCCTCAGCCTCACAGAGCTTCCGATGGCCCAAATGAAAAAAGAAAAGGCACCCATCTCGCAAGGAACAGTCAAGAATAACAACAAACATACACCACCTCCAAACCAGCCAGACCAACCAGGTGTGGTTTAACATCAAGCAATGGAAGAAATAGATGAAACCAAAGCCAAATGCCAATCCAACTTCCAAGCTAACGTCAGGAACCAGAACCACCCGAGTCTACCACCCTGACAACAGAATGACGAATGAGATGTGGAAGGGTTATCATGCCTCCAAACCACTTAAACCTCTAACTTCAAGAACTTAAAGGGCAGGGATGGGTAGTGAGAATGTTATTGATGTTAATACTGTTGGAGCAATTGTATTAGAGTAGCATTAATGTTGTCTGAAGCAACATTCTTCAAGTGCCGCTGGATGGTCATTTTGAAGTGAATCTCTAAGGACCTTGATTGTACGAAGCCATAATGCCCTTTAAGATTCACAGTCACTACCTATATAGTGAAATACACTGCACCATTTTATCTTATTAAGTGAAATGCTCTGAGGCAATGAGATGTCATACCTTATCTGAGGGATGACGAAATTCCTCCCAACAATGTTAACGCTTTGAAGCACTTTATAACAATTGCCCTGTGAAGCCCGACCCCAGGGTCGACAAGTTCCTAGAAAAATTACCTATCTCAGTAATCCGAAAATATCTGTTAATGTGATGATCTGTGCAAGTGTTCCTTAGAGTCCAGCCTCTCACCTTTAATATGATAGGCTCCATTTTCAAAAACGAGTTGAAAGACATCATAAACGGACCGATTGGCATCAAGTGTGCTTGAACTTTTATGGTGACTGACGAACCCATGGTCTCCTCTTAGTACCAGGATAGGCCTGTTAATGAGCCTCAATGTAAACTCTTCATCTTCACCTGAAGCAACATCAAGATAGAAACATTACCTTGATTGTGACCACAGCTTCTGCTGCAGTGACATACAAGCAATCATTCTGGGGGACACCTTTTGTCTTTTCAACATAGATCAATTTCAGCATCCTTGTAGGAATATAAAGGATGCCAATTTGTGCTGTTTATTAACAATTGTTTGAAATTCCTCAGTTTAATATTTCAGCGAAGGGGTTAAAACAGTCTCACATCTTTATTAAAATACCAGACAGGAAATTCACATCAAAGTGCAAACATGTTTGCTACTAATTGCGCACAGTGCAATTTCAAACCAAAAGCATTTAAGCACAAGATTTAGAAAGATTTAGATTTACTAATCAAAATCCACCTGAATGTATTTTCTTAATTCCCTGCAGCGAACATTCAGCGGTGCTTTTATCGTATACATTTAATATAAGTAATTTGTATATCAATGTATTGTAATAATAACCCACTTATATATCAATGTACTGTACAAAGAACCCACTTCGAGATCAATGTATTGTAATAATAATCCAATTATATATCAATGTATTGTAATAATAACCCACTTGTATATCAATGTATTGTAATAATAACCCACTTATATTTCGTGTTCCTTTCATTTGCTTCTTAATGAACAATTCTAGAGTTAAATGGGATGTGGTAAAGTACAAATCACTTCCTCAAACATCTAGGTTAATGAGATTATTGTCTTCATTGCTTCGAATAAATTCAATGTGATTATTTTGAAATCAACAGCAGCCAATTACTCATACCATACAATAATAATGGCTGTTATAGGAATAGCTACTAAATACATGTAGGAGAGATGTGATCACTGTCCCCAACCAGGGAACTATTTCTTCCAGACTCCAAGATTGTGCCGCTTTTTTGTTCTTATAACTCGGGATGAGCTAGTGAGTTTGAATTCAATTTGGAATACTGTTTGAAGCGCCTCATAAAATCTTGTGCTTTTTTTTCCTTGAAGTTGCAATTTCCCAATTTGTTTGCATATTCGTCAACTTCTTGTCTACAATTTGAGTGAAGAAATTAACCTGTTCCTGGTCTTAACTTTTGGAATACGAAAAGCAATGGGGGCGGTTCTCCCAAAAAAAGCTAAGTGCCCAATAGGTGGGAAAACAGGAGATTTTCCCACCTGTTTTTTGGGTGTACTTCGTTGAATGAATCTTGGGCACTTGGTGTTCCACAGAGTGCCTCAGGGGGATTCACACCAGTTAGTGGGGGGCAAGGCCTAATACCACCAGAGAGGTTGGCATCAGTGCGCTGATCAGTTAGTGGGGAGATCGGCACATGCGTACTGGCCCCTCCATTACCGACCTCCTGATCGCCAGCCTCCCGTTTGCTTCCCAACACCCCCCCGATCCACGTGCCCACATGAGAAGCTCCGATTCCTACCCATGTGCAGCCCCGATCTCTCCCCCTCCATGTACAGCCCTGACCGTCCTCCTCCCTCCCCCCCACTCTGCTACTGATGCCTAATGCAGAGTGCGCAGAGGATACACCTCCCCATCTCCACCGATCGGCCAGGCTAACACTGCCCAAGGGACACCCCTCCGTCTGCCCCCAACTCTCGCGGGGCCTCAATGGCCTCTGTCCCCACCAACGGGGTGATCATGCCCGTTGATGGGGACCAGCTTTAATCCCCGCTGGTGGGAACCTCTCCCAGCGGTGGGGGTGTGGGTGGGGTTGGGTTGGGGGGTGGTTCTCCTGGCCCATTGTGCTACTTAAGCAGTGCAGCGAGCCGGGAGAATTGCCCCCAATGTTTCTGTTGTGATTGGTATAATCCCAGTGGGCAAGGCTGGGAGTTAGAATCAATAGGTAAACATTATTGAAAATAACACAATTAAACCCATCGCAGTACCCTATCTTTTTAAAGCTTCTTTCACTCTGGGTTAACTTACCTGCTGAATCACTCACTGATGCAAGCTGCCCATTTTTCTTTGTACAAATATATTTGCCATTGTTAGCCTTGATTGCTATTCTTCGTTCACGCCATTCGATTTCAAACATACAGTTGGCATCTCTGGATTAGAAAGAGGAAAATCTGTTCAGAAAACTGGTCATCGCCTCAGCAGTCAACTCTTACTAATTTCCATTCAGGCAACTGCCTTAAAACTGGACATTGAAGCTGCAATGTACACAACTTCTGTGTACAAACAGTTGCTTGGTCGTACCAATCTTTAATTATACTGAAAAGAGAGACATGTTGCCAAAGCTTTTCATCTTGCACTCATCAGGACAAGCACAAGAATACCAAATTTCAAATAATCGCCACAATTTATACTATTGGAAAGAAGGGTGTTGATTGGTTGGCAGTCAGCACTGATTGGCCAAGAAGTTGCCATGGAGAAAATAAATTAGAAACTATAGGCTTTCCAAGCTCCCAAGTAATTCAAAAAAGTCACCAGGCTCGAATTGGGCGGCACGGTGGCACAGTGGTTAGCACTGCTGCCTCACAGCGTCAGAGACCCGGGTTCCATTCCCAGCTTGGGTCACTGTCTGCGTGGAGTTTGCACATTCTCCCTGTGTCTGCGTGGGTTTCCTCTGGGTGCTCCAGTTTCCTCCCACACTCCAAAAATGTGCGGGTTAGGTTGATTGGCCATGCTAAATTGTTCCTTAGTGTTAGCGGGATATCAGGGAGATTAGTAAACAATATTCCTTTTGTTTGCAAAAAGGGTCCCTGTGTGCGTGAGATGTATGCCACTTCAGTGAATTCAATTTGTATGTGTTGACAGTATTCATTACCATTAGGGGAGGTACAGATGACATAATTCACTTTGTTACCAGCCCAGATCAGTATTGTACATACTATTACACATGTCATGAATGTAACACAATCAAAATCGAGTAACCTGATCCTGGTGGAGTAATGGGAATGCTAATAGCGTGATATTGATGAGCTGTTAGTGACCTTTTGTTGATGAAATATGGGAAATAAAATGACAAAATGAACAGAGACTAAGGCAATAACATAACACATAAAATGTGTCACATCATTCACACAATTCAAACCTTAGGTCATAGAATCAAATGGGCAATAATTATCTGTTATATTTTCTCCAATTTTTATTTCCATTGATTTACATCTTTATTTATTATTATCATTTATTATTGGGGCGGCACGGTGGCACAGTGGTTAGCACTGCAGCCTCACAGCACCAGGGCCCCAGGTTCAATTCCAGCTCTGGGTGACTGTCTGTGTGGAGTTTGCATGTTCTCCCCGTGTCTGCGTGGTTTTCCTCCGGGTGCTCCGGTTTCCTCCCACAGTCCAAAGATATGCGGGTTAGATTGGTTGACCCTGCTAAATTGCCCCTTATTAGTGTCAGGTGCACTAACAGGGTAAATATGTGGAGTTATGGGGGGGATAGGGCCTGGGTGGGATTGTTGTCGATGCAGGCTCGAAGGGCCGAATGGCCTTTTTCTGCACTGTATGGATTCTATGATTCTATTTCCATGGGCGTCCTGAGGTTGTGAAAGGCAAACTTTCTTTTATGGATTGGTCCACTTTCCTCCACATTATTAAACTTAATTTAAACCTTCATTCACTTCAGAATTAATTTCTCCAACTGTCTCCTTAGCAGCCTCCTACCTACGCTCTTCACGAACCCTAAGTTAGACCAGGATTCCACAGCCTGCATCCTGCACTGTGCAGACTCCTGTGTATTATCTGCCCATTCTTTGCTGAGCTCAATCTGTATTCCATTTCTCTAATCCTCATCTTGACTCCATTGGATTGGAGTTAAGCTTTTTCAGCTGTGTGACCCTGCTTGCAGTCCCCAGCTCTGACTTCAGGTGACTGCTTGTTTCCCCTTTGTCTGCTGCATCTCTGGAGGCTGATCATTTAATCACTACAATTCTGCCCTCTTGAATCATTTCCCTCCACCACTGGGCCATTTTGTCCTCATTTCAAACACCTCCCAAAAATGCAGTTCTTTGGTCATTTGGCAGATCGATACAAATTTTGGTAACAGCAGGGACAATTTTAATATCAGCGAGTGCTTGGGATTTGGTGTGAGTCTGGGGGTGAAGGTGGGTTGGGGGGGGAAAGAGATGGGTCGGGGGGTGGAAGTGGGGGTGCGGGTGGAGTGGTGTGCCTTAAATAGGTAAAAATTCCCAGTGCATTTGAAAGCCTACTCGAACCTGCCAATTTCCCGGTTTAACTGGGAAAAGGGAGAGGCAACTTACCAGGAAGTGAGTTGATATTTTAAATACGTTAATGAAGCAAGGCAAGGGTAGCTTTGCGGAGAAGGGAAGTTGGAACGTTGTTTGTATATCAGGAGGAGTGGGGGTGACTCCTCCCTGTCCCTCAGGCTCCTCTCTAAGAGTCACCCCACTCCTGCCAGTACATAGACCCCCAGATTAGAGGATAGCTCCCCCACCCCAATCAGATCTCTCCCCGAGAGCAGATCATCCCACTAGGAACCTGTCCAGTACTAAATTCTCCCAAAAGGAGTTTCTTTTAAACCTGTGGTTGAGGTGAAATTTTAAAGTTTATTTATTAGTGTCACAAATAGGCTTACATCAACACTGCAATGAAGTTACTGTGAAAATCTCCTAGTCGCCACACTCCGGCGCCTGTTCGGGTACAATGAGGGAGAATTTAGCACGGCCAATGCACCTAACCAGCAAGTCTTTCAGACTGTGGGAGGAAACCGGAACACCCGGAGGAAACCTATACAGACATGGGGAGAACGTGCAGAATCCGCACAGTGACCCAAGCAGGAAATTGAACCCGGGTCCCTGACACTATGAGGCAACAATGCTAACCACTGTGCCATCATGCCACTCAAATGTGTTGGCTGTTTTTAAGATTGCAGGTCATTGTTTCAACATGGTGAATGCAGTTTCGGCTTTCTGAAATAAGAACAAAAGATTGTCAATATTACTGATCGATTTCCCGTGGCAGTTATCACTTGGATCAATGAAAAATCCAGGGACAACACAGAATATTAAAACCTCACAGTAAGCAAGGAAACTCAGGGTTCCCAGTTATGGAATCAAATCCAGTAAATATCCAGGCCGGTGTTTCTGAGCAGAAAGCTACTGAGTTGGTTTTGAGAGTTAGTATTTGGGCTGATTAGTAAATGGCTGGTCAGTATGTAAGGACAGACAATATCAATGGACTTTGTTAGCTAATTTGGCAGTAAAATAGTGACCAGTTTAGCTTTATAATGATTTCCACTCTGGAAAAGTTGTGTTTTCAATGATTAGAGCAACTTACATTTCAGAAGCTGTGGATTGGATCCCTCCATGAGCCACCAACGTCCAGAAGTTCCCCGTGTGTGTACGCAAGATGCATTTCTTCGTTTCCTTGTCAATTTCCATTTGATAGGTTTCCTGATTCGTTTCTTCATCCTGATTGGCTGAGATATTCATACCTGACCCAAAAAAACCAATTGGATTGAAATAATGATCTGGTCAGGAATTTCTATATTTGGAAAAATATCTAATTTTCCCCTGGGCATCGACTTGGTTTCAGCTATTCAGAGAGTTGTGCGATCGTAACTTACAAAAGTGTAGATGCATTTAAGGAGAAGCTCGGTGGGTACATGAGGCCAAAAGAGAATGAAGAGTGTGATGAAAGGGTGAGTTAAAATAAGGTTGGAAGAGGCTGATTTGGAGCTTAACACTTGCAAACGATGGCCAGCTCAAACTGTTTGCTCTTATGCTGTAAAGTTCTGTGTAAAATAATCCATAATTGATCCTCAAAACATTTTTATTTGCATTCTTCAAAGTGACAGTAGCAGTGACAGGTTTTAAAATGCAAATCCTAGCTTGTGAAGTACATATATATGCTTTCGCTCTTGTATCCTCCTTTGGCAGGCTGCACCCTCCTCTGTTGTCGGATCTCTTCATACAGTTAGGTAGCAGGGACAGCCTGAAGCCTAGAAACCTGCCATCAGTGATTGTTCATCGTCGTACAAAGGGTTAACAGATGGAATATGTTAAAGTATGACATAAATACGTCCGAGGCCCAACCACCTTCAGCTGGTTCGTCAATGACCTTCCTTCCATCGTAAAGGTCAGAAGTGACAATGTTTGCTGATGATCACACAGTATTACAAACATATGAACAAAGAGCAGGAGTAGGCCATTCAGCTCCTTGAGCCTGCTCCACCATTTAGTAAGATCATGGCCGATCTGATAGTAACCTCAAATATGCAACCTGACTGCCCCTGATAACCTATCATCCCCTTGCATACAAGAATCTATCCACCTCTGCCTTAGAAATATTCAAAGTCTCTGCTTCCGTCTTGGTTTCAGGAAGAGAGTTTCAAAGACTCACAAGCCTCTGAGAGAAAGAATTTTGCCTCATCTCCATTTCAAAAGGAGGATCCCCTATTTTTAAACAGTGATCCCAGTTCTAGATTCTCCCACAAGAGGAAATATCCTCTCCATGACCACCCTGTCAAGACCCCTCAAGGTCTTATATGTTTCAATCAAGTCACCTCTTACTCTTTTAAACTCCAGTGGATATAAGCCTACTCTGTCCAACCTTTCCTCATAAGACAACCTGTTCATTCTCGATATTTAGTAAACCTTCTCTGAACTCCTTCTAACACATGTTCATCCTTCCTTAAATAAGGTGATCAATATTGTACACAGTACTCCAGGTGACGCCTGACTAGTGCCCTGTACAACTGAAGTATAATCTCAATTTCCCCCGCAATAAATGATAACATCCTATTAGCTTTCCTAATTACTTGCTGTTCTTGCAGACTAGCCTTTTGAGATTTATACACTAAGACACCCAGATCCCTCTGTACCTCAGAGCTCTGTAATCTTTCACTATTTAGATAATATGTTTCTCACTTATTCTTCCTGCCAAAATTGGCAATTTCACATTTTCCCACATTATACTCCATTTGCCAGATCTTTGCCCACTCACTTAACCTATCTATATCTTTTTGTAACCTCCTTATGTCCACTTCACAACTTACATAAGAACATAAGAACATAAGAAATAGGAGCAGGAGTAGGCCATCTAGCCCTTCAAGCCTACTCCGCCATTCAATAAGATCATGGCTGATCTGATAGTGGGTTCAGTTCCACTTACCCGCCCACTCCCCATAACCCTTAATGGTTAAAAATCTATCTATCTGTGACTTAAACACATTTAACGAGGTAGCCTCTACTGCTTCATTGGGCAGAGAATTCCAAAGATTCACTACCCTCTGGGAGCAGAAGTTCCTCCTCAACTCTGTTCTAAATTGACTCCCCCGTATTTTGAGGCTATGCCCCCTAGTTCTTGTTTCCATTGTAAGTGGAAATAACCTCGCTGCTTCTACCCTGTCTAGCCCCTTCATTGTCTTATATGTCTCTATAAGATCTCCCCTCAACCTTTTAAACTCCAATAAGTACAGGCCCAGTCTACTCAATCTCTTCTCATAAGCTAACCCCCTCATCTCTGGAATCAACCTGGTGAACCTTCTCTGTACCCCCTCCAAAGCTAATATATCCTTTCTTAAATAAGGGGACCAAAATTGTACACAGTACTCTAGGTGCGGCCTCACCAGTACCCTGTACAGTTGCAGCAAGACCTCCCTGCTTTTATACTCTATCCCTCTCGCGATAAAGGCCAACATTCCATTTGCCTTCTTGATTACCTGCTGCACCTGCAAACTGAGTTTTTGTGATTCATGCACAAGGACCCCTAGGTCCCTCTGCACAGTAGCATGTTGTAATTTTTCACCGTTTAAATAATAGTCCATTTTACTATTATTCCTTCCAAAGTGGATAACCTCACACTTACCAACGTTATACTCCATCTGCCAGATCCTTGCCCACTCACTTAGCCTATCCAAATCTCTCTGCAGACTCTCTGTGTCCTCCACGCAATTTGCTTTCCCACTCATCTTTGTGTCATCCGCAAACTTTGTTACCCTACACTCGGTCCCCTCCTCCAGATCGTCTATGTATATGGTAAATAGTTGAGGCCCCAGCACCGATCCCTGCGGCACGCCACTAGTCACTGATTGCCAACTGGAAAAGCACCCATTTATTCCGACTCTCTGCTTTCTGTTAGATAGCCAATCCTCAATCCACGCTAACACTTTACCCCCAACTCCGTGTACCTTTACCTTATGCAGCAACTTTTTGTGAGGCACCTTATCGAATGCCTTCTGGAAATCTAAATACACCACATCCACCGGTTCCCCTCTGTCAACCGCATTCAACTTACTTTCCGACCTATCTTTCTGTCATCAGCAAATTTGGCTACCATCTCATCCATCCCTTCATCCAATTCGATTATATAAATTGTAAATGGTTGAGGTCCCAGCACTGATCCCTGTGACACACCACTCAATACATTTTGCCAATCTGAAAAAGACCCATTTATGCCTACTCTCTGCTTCACATCAGCAAGCCAACCTTCCATCCATGTCAATATGTTACCTCCTATACTTTCTGCAATAACCTTTGATGTGGCACTTCATTAAATGTCTTCTGGAAATCCAAGTACAGTACATCCACTGGTTTCCTTTTATCCACAACACGTGTTACTTCTGCAAATAACTCCGATAAGTTGGTTAAACATGATTTCCCTTTCACAAAACCATGTTGAGTCTGCCTGATTAGCTTGAACTTATTAAACTGCTCTGCGATGACTTCTTTAATAATAGATTCCAACGTTTTCCCTCTGACAAACATACTGAATGCAGTTTCAGTTTTCTGAAATAAGAACTAAAGATTTTGAAATATTACTAATTGATCTCCAATGACCATTCTCACTGGGGTCAGACAGAATGTAGTTCACAGGGGCTGAAATTCGCAGGGGAGGGGCGGGATGTATTGTTCACCCATGCAAGAGTTGACTCACAGCTGAGGCACCTAAAATAGCCCTCCCCACAGACACTGCCAGTGGGCTATGACTGAGGGTCAGACTTCTGCCACTCAGTGGGAGAAAGACCTGATCTCAGGAGCTCAATTTGATTTGTTGGCAAATCTAACAGTCTCAGCATCATCAAAACTGAGTAGTGGGTGCTGCTGGGACTGCAAGCAGGTCCACATAAAACATTCCGGATCCTGGAGCCAGGTGCGTTCCTTGCTTTTATGGTGGGAAGGGAATATGCAGCCTAGAAAGGGGATGAGCGGATGGGTTTTGGAGCCCAGATAGAGAACAAGAAAGTGGGGGGTAAGCTCTTGGGAGGGGTGACCCAGTTTGCAGAGGGCATCCCCACCCCCTCTCATAGGACACTCCCCTTCTTTCTTCCCAGATTTTCACCATATGTTTAAAAACAACCTATCCACTCCTGCACCAACCATATTATGGTGTCTGCTGCAAAATATTTGGGTTAGTTGGCTTGGTAACAAGCTCAAATGACTGTTAATTATTTTTTTAAAAATGGTGGGTGGGCTGCAGAGTTCAGCGTCCAACCACCTAACGTATTACAAAGAACAAAGAACAGTACAGCACAGAAACAGGCCCTTCAGCCTTCCAAGCCTGCACCGATCATGATGCCTGCCTAAACTAAAACCGTGTGCACTTACAGAGTCCGTATCCTTCCATTCCCATCCTATTCATATATCCATCTAGATGCCCCTTAAATGCCGCTATCGTACCTGCTCCCTGCACCTCCCTGGGCAGCGCATTCCAGACATTCACCACCCTCTGTGTCAAAAACTTGCCTCACACATCTCCTCTAAACTTTTCCCCACGTACTTTTAACCTATGTCTCCTAGTACTTACAGGGGGATTGGGGGGGGGGGGGTGGGGGGGGGGGGTGGTGTTGGGCAGCTTACGTGGAAGGTGCTGGGCTGGGCATCCCTGATAGTTTATATGACTCCCCCACAATGTCCCAACACCACCACCCTCCGACCGGCAAAAACAGACCCAGCAGGGGGCCATAAAATGCAGCCCCAGGTGAAGTGGGATTGGGGATCGGAGATTACTGGATTGGATAAAAACGCATAATATGGTCCCCATTGGGGTACAGAGTACAAGAGCAAGGAGGTTATGCTGAACTCCACATCAGAACTTATACAAAACACTAGTTAGACCTCAGCTGAAATACTGTGTACAGTCCTGGGGCCACACTATAGGAAAGATGTGAGTGCAATAGAGAGCGTGCACAAGATGTTTACAAGAATAGTTCCAGGGATGAGAAACTTCAGCTATAAGGATAGATGGTTGAGGTCTGGAATGCAGTGCCTGGAAGTGTGGTGGAGGCAGCTTTAACTGAGGCATTCTAAAGGGCGTTAGATGATTATTTGAATAGAAACAAAATTCAGGGGTATGGGGAAAAGGCAGGAGAATGGCATTAAGCCATGAAACTCATTCGGAGAGCTGGTGCACACATGATAGGCCAAATGGCTTCTTTCTGCATCGTAACAATTCTCTGACTCTGTGATCTTAAAGTAATTGATTCTATCATTTTTGTGAATATACATATAGACGTACAAGTTAGGAGCAGGAGTAGGCCATGTAGCTCCTCAAACCTGCTCTGCCATTGGGATGGTCTTCACCTGAACCCTGCTGGGACCAGTGTTCTGGCAAGTTCTATAACTAGAGCAGTACAGAGTGCTTCAAACTAAATAGTGGGGGTGGGGATCAAGTTTGAGAAGATGTGATAAATTAAAGAGAAGGCAAGTTGGAATAAGGGAAATGATGATAAGAGAGAAGTAAGAAGGGTAAAGTGTACAAACCTACGTGTAAACCAGCAGATAAGGCTGGAGGTTACAAAAATGGTAAAATGACAGAACTAAAGGCTTGCACGTAATATTCGTAACAGAATAAATGAATTGATAGTGTCAATAGAATTATGTATGTATGTTCTGTTTGCCATTACAGAGACATGACTGCAGGATGACAAAGAAGGCACCTGAATAATCAAGGATATATGATATCTAAGAAGAACAGAAAGCCCGGAAAAGGTGGAGGGGTTAATAAAAGGTGACACTGGTACAATAGAGTGAGATGGCATTAGTTCTAGAGATCCAGATGTACAATCTGTTTGGGTCCTCAGGAGGCTAAGGAAATTTGGCATGATCACTACGACTCTCACCAACCTTTACAGATGAACCATAGAAAGCATCCTTTCTGATGTATCACAGCTTGGTATGGCTCCTGCCCGGGCTAAGACGACAAGAAGCTACAAAGGGTTGTGAATTAAGCCATCATGCAAACTAGCCTCCTATCCATTGACTCTGTCTACACTTCCCGCTGCCTCGGAAAAGCAGCCAGCATAATCAAGGACCCCACACACCCCGGACATATTCTCTTCCACCTTTTTCCATCGGGAAAAAGGTACCAAAGTCTGAGGTCACAAACCAACCGACTCAAGAACAGCTTCTTCCCTGCTGCCATCAGTCTTTTGAATGGACCTACCTCATAGTAAGTTGATCTTTATCTACACCCCAGCTATAACACTACATTCTGCACCCTCTCCTTTCCTTCTCTATGAACGGTGTCCTTTGTATAGCGCACAAGAAACAATACTTTTCACTGTATCCCAATACATGTGACAATAATAAATCAAATCAAAAATAGAGATGAGAAATAGTAAAGGTACAAAGTCACTTGTGGTGTGATTTATAGGTTCTCAGCAGTAATTACACTGTCGTGTGGGGTATACAGGAAGTAATTTTGGAAGTTTGTGAAAAAGGTATGGTGATAATTATGGGTGATTTCAATATACATATAGATTGGAGGAATCAGATTGGCAAATGTGGCCTGGATGATGAGTTCATAGTGTTTTCTGGATAACTTGTTAGAGTAGCACATTCTAGAGCCAATCGGAGGGCACGCTGAACTAAATCTGGTAATGTGCAATGAGATGTGATTAATTAATTACCTCATAGTAAAGGTACTCTTAGAAAGCAGTGATCATAATATGACTGAGTTTTAATTTCAGTTTGAGGGAGAGAGGAATGGATCTAAAACTAGCATTACTGAAATTGTGTAGGGCATTGGTGAGGCCACACCTGGAGCATTGTGCACAGTTTTGGTGTCCTTATCTGAGGAAGGATGTCTTTGCCATAGAGAGAGTACAGCGAAGGTTTACCAGGCTGATTCCAGATCTGTCATGTGAGGAGAGACTAAGTCAGTTAGGATTATATTCACTGGAGTTTAGAAGAGTGAGTGGGGATCTCATAGAAACTTATAAAATTCTAACATGGTTATACAGGGTAGATTCAGAAAGAATGTTCCCGATGGTAGGGGAGTCCAGAACAAGGAGTCACAGTTTGAGGATAACCTTTTAGAACTGAGGTGAGGAGAATTTTCTTCATCTAGAGAGTGGTGAATGTGTGGAATTCACTACCACAAAAAGTAGTTGAGGCCAAAACATTGTCCGATTTCAAGACAAAATTAGATACAACTCTTGGGGCTAAAGGGATCAAGGGATATGGAGGGAAGAGGGGATCAGGATATTAAATTTGATGATCAGCCTTGATCATAATGAATGGCGGAGCAGGCTCAAAGGGCTGAATGGCCTATTCCTGCTTCTAGTTTCTGTGTTTCTATGTTTTAAATTTAAATGAGGGCAATTATGAGGCAATGAAGAGCGAGCTGGCTAAAGTGGGAAATTAGATTAAGAGGTCCGAAGCATGGCAGACATAAGGAGATATTTCAGAATACTCAGAAAAGATACATTCCAGTGAGAAAGAAAGGCTTTAAGGGAAGGATGCACCATCTGTGGTAACTAAGGAGAATTCTACAGACTCACGACTCTCTGGGAGAAAAAAAAACTCATCTCTGTCTCAATTGAGTCACCTTATTTAGCATTTTGATTTGACATTATTTACAGTCAAATAGCAATACTTTTGGAAGCAGAGAAATAGAATTAGTTGGAACACAGGAGTTTTTTCTAATGTTCCTGAGTCTGGACGATGTAATGGCAAACTGGCAAGTTCACTTGGTCATTTTTCATTACTAATGGTGACATTGGAAGTTAATGGGAAAAAACCAACACAAAACCAAGTTGTCTCAACAGGAAGTAAGGTATCATAGACAGGAAGAATATGTTGTTGTAAGATTTTGAATAGAAAAATATTTGTTTTTTTTAGTTTATTTTATGTTATTTTATTGATAATTTTTATGCCAGTGAAAATGTATTCCAATCCTTTGGAATGTAGACAAATGAAGATCACTCCATTAGACTGGAAAAAAACTCGTAGGTGATATTTTACATAGAATCACAGAATCCTTACAGGGCAGAAAGAGGCTATTCAGCCTGCATTGACTCTGTAACAGAATGGCTTACCCAGGCCATCTCCCTATCCCCATAATCTCACATATTTAACATGGCTAACCTACATATCTTGGGACACTAAGGGGCAATTTAGCATGGCCTAGCCTTTGGACTGTGGGAGGAAATTGGAGCACCCGGAGGAAACACACACAGACACGGGGAGAATGCCACACAGACAGTCACCCAAGGATGGAATTGAACCAGCGTCTCTGGTGCTGTTTAGTTTTTATCTATGAGACACACCATATGATAGAAATTTTAAAAGTTTGATGAAAGGTTTGCACAGAAGGGGTATTAATATATTTCTGGTGTAAAATCCTTTTTTGTTAAAACACAACTATCCTCCAAGAGCCACCTCCCTTCATCTGTACATAGATAATCTCCATTGTAAGCTTGCTTCATTGAGTCCTGTGGCTCAGAGATTATTTCTTCTGGGGTTCTCTGATCACTCCACAAGTTAAGTCAGTGTGTAGTCATGTCAGTCAGATAAGAAATCTCCCAGGGCAAGAGTTTGGAATAAAAGCAAAGAATGCTGGGAACAGACAGCGGCTCCGTCATCAACTGTCAGCAAAAAAGGCAAATTAATTAATTTGTAAGCCCTTCTCCAGAGCTGTAGATAAGCACCTGTTTTAATAAGGTTAAAAAAAACAAGAAGGCGAAACAAGCTACTCCAATCAGAGAAATGGGGTTAATATGGGTTGAATGATGCACACTGCTAATAGAAAACCATTGAGCGAGGTAAATCATAAAAACAAAAGAACTTGAAAATAGTTAAAAGGGAGCCTCACACTGAGCAGAAAATGTTAGAACCCGGTGGAAATTGGAGAAAGATTAAAACCTAGAAATGAAGGAGAGCAGTCTAGAGATGTGCAGATTAGGTGGATTTGTCTTGCTAAATTGCCCCTTAATGTCCAAAGATGTGTAGGTTAAGTGGATCAGCCATGCTAAATTGTCCCTCAGTGTCCAGAGATGTGTAGAGTAGGTGGATTGGCCTTGCTAAATTGCCCCTTAATGTCCAAAGACGTGCAGGTTAGGTGGATTAGGCATGGTAAATGCACAGGGTTATGGGGATAAGGTGGAGGACTCAGTGCAGACTTGATGGGCCAAATGGCCTGTTTCTGCACTGTAGGGATTCTATGGTTCTGTACTGTAATGAAATTGGAAGATGGCAAATCATGTTGGGTCTGCTATTCCTGAAAGGAGAAGAAACAGACTCTGTGAAGGTTGATTCTATGACTGGCAAGGTGTTCACCCAAAGAGTGTTTTCAATCTCATTTTCCCTTGTTTTTTGTCTCTTTGTCACTTTCTTATCTATTTGCATGTTTTTTTTCAATATCTTTCTATAACTGGAGTTTTGGTATATCAACGAATAGCTTTTCTATTCAGTGATCTGTGGACCATTCAAGCCATTAACTCCCTGTCTCTGGTTGGGCTACCTGGCATTTTCCTCCATTTGCTTTTTTACCCACCATAACTTAAATGCATGTTGTTGTTTAGTTTTCAGTTCTGGGGAAGTGTGTACACCCAAAATCTAAATTTGTCTCTTCACTCTACAGATGCTGACAGACCAGGCGTATGATTCTAACAATGTTCCGCTTTTACTTCAGATCTTCAGTTAGTTTAGGGAGGGACCTGCCAGGGGTTCTCACTCCTAGTTGCAGTGGGAGAGGGAAGACAGTCTGGTTTTGATGCATTTAGATTTAAAAGTAGGAGTTTGGAACAAGACAGCAATTCTGTTTCCTTCCAGAGGGCATTATTGGAGGGAAATATACTCATATATAAAACTCAAGTTGCAATACTGCTACAGATATGGAAAATATGATTTTCTGCTGAAAAGCACTCTTCCGTCAACAAAACATGTGCCTTACTGAGTGGGTTTTGAAGCTGGGGGTCTGGAAAGCCAAGAGGTCCACAAAAGGCCCTGTTGCTGCAATGGTACAGGTCGGATACACACTATTGGCCATTATTTTGATTTGCTTTGTCCATTCAGATAACACAGGTGAGAGTTCACGCGCTGGGAAGTTTGGTATCAGGCCCAGGGCCCTGGTGCACTCATACAACATGACACAGGCCAAAGTATCTCTGGAAAAGGTCAGATAATGGGATTAGCAGGGCCTCGGACCAGCTGAGAATCCTGAAAGAGGAGACGGGAGGCCCTGAAGATGCCTGGAATAGATTCACAGTGCTGGAGCTGGGGAAGGTAGGAAGGAACTGCCATTTCAACATTGTTCAGGGGTCGAGAGTGACAGTCAAGCTAAGCTTCATTCACTGAATCTGCTGTTGGGAAAACTTCTGGCCAACTCCCTCATGGCTACATTTTCTAACTCCACCTCCTGTGGCCTCCACTTGTGATGAAATCCCAGTGATTGTTGATGTTGTCAATTGTTACATTGTATTGTCCTTGTCCCAGTCAAAGTCTGCATAGTCCATTGCGCCAACTGTTAAGGCAGTCCTCACCTTTGCAGCCTCAAGTCAGAATGCTGTAGACGTAAACCCACCTTGCCATCCAATGCCAGATTTAGCTTGACCATCCCAAGCAACCCCATGTTGCACATCTACAACCAAACCTTCCTACTGCTCCACTATCATCCTGTAGAACAAAGACAATCCCAAACTTCTTCTTTCAGCGGAAAACTGGCTCCTCCAACTCCTTTCCTTCAATGCCTCCACTTTCAGCTCCAACACTGACATGAGAAACCTTTGGGCATTTTCATCTGAAGGATTGAGATTATCAGCCTCGCTAAATTAACCACTCCCAGCCAACCGAATGTATCCGGAACATCTTTAGCACGGGCATTTTTTTCTGGTCCTGCATAGTCAGGTCTGGCAAACTTGCTGGTTCCACTCTTGCATACTCTAATTGAGCATTGTGATGACTGAAGCTGTTTCTTCCAGCCTCGCGGAGAACTCAATGCTTTTGTCAATGATTCCTTCTACCTCCCCAACTGTTCAATGAGGCTGTACCAGAGAATGCGTAACTTCACCTCGCTACCTTGCTGGATCAGAGCTGAGCTTCGAACCTTGTGTGCCACCAAGAGTGTGAACTTCTACCTCAGCAACAATAACAGATAGAAATTCATGGATGGGATAGGATGGGAATTTCCTGATATTCATTCTTGGGGGCTGAAGCTCCACTCCCGGAATACGTGTCAGGAAAAATCGACATTATTTATTTTCACACAGAGATATCAACACGTGCATCACAGATTAAATAATGAAATGATTTTTGTTGTACTGTTTGTCACAAGGCACTTATCTATTCCGACCTGAAGGTTTAAGAGACAGGGTCAGGAGAAGAGCAATTTGCTCCAACTATAGCTGAGTGGAATGTACTTTGGATGTGTTCTCAGTCGGTGATATATTGTGACTCTTTCTGTTCAATATACATTAGGAAAAGTGTTCATCGCTATTCATCTGCTGTTGAATTTGTGATTTGTTGTACCACACTCAGCAGTTCAACAAATTACAGAAAGCGTTACCTTAGATTGGATATCTGTGCGGGGGAGGTGGGGGGGGGGGGGGTGAAGCCATCAAATCTGATGGTTTGGGATAAACTGTAAGAGATTTTTAGTCTGCAGAGACCGAGTGAAACCTTTTCCAAGGACTGATTATTTAATGGAGAAACAGGGGGAGTAGGATTCACCTTGGACGTTAACATGAGTGGAATGTTTTTGCCCCGTCACAATGGGGGCAAGGCCAGAAGATGCAGTGGGCTGTTTGGAAGTCCATTGACAATGGTGGGACCGGAAAATTCCACCAGTGGGAGGGGCCATAAAATTCCGCCCCGTAGACAGGCAGTATCAGATTGACCACTCATTAATGTCACAAGTAGGCTTACATTAACACTGCCATGAAGTTACTGTGAAAGTCCCCTAGTCGCCACACTCCGCCGCCTGTTCGGGTAACACTGAGGGAGAATTTAGCATGGCCAATGCACCTAACCCAGCATGTCTTTCGGACTGTGGGAAGAAACTGGAGCACCTGGAGGAAACCCATGAAGACACGGAGAGAATGTGCAGACTCCACACAGACAGTGACCCAAGCCGGGAATTGAACCTGGGTCCCTGGTGTTGTGAGGCAGCAGTGTTAACCACTGTGCCACCGTGCTACCTGTTATACTCTGCATCTGGGATTTAGATACATTAACTTCACTAGAACTGAATATTGATTGGAGAATATAAGGAGTTGGCAATGCGAGACTGCACTTCTACACCAGTGCTGGCTCAGCGCTACTACTCTTACCTCTGAGTCTGGAGCTATGGGTCCGACTCCGCAGACATCTGAAACTTGTTGTGGAATCAGAGTTCTTGCCTGGAGAGCTGGCGAGAGATCCTCGCTGCCTCTTTTTAGGAAGGCCCATTGAAGCACAAATCAATCAGGCAGTGGTGAGGCCAACTACGGACCTTCCCTTGGAATCATGGCCCTACTGGTAGGTGTTTCATATCTTGAGAGTTGTTGGCCAATCAGAGGCCGGCAGCTCTCGTGCTCAGCAGCGCCACCAGGGAGGCAGGAAAAACACCTTCAGATGTCTCAGGATGATGAAGCGACCCAGGCCGCAGGTAAGTAATGTTGGGGACAGGGTTTCACAAGGTGGGGGTCACTTGATGAGGGCTATATAATGGATCAGCAGCAAGGGCAGAAGTTTGGTCTCAGCCACCTCCACCCCCCATCCCTTTCCCAATGTCGAGTCCCTCAATCAGGCATTGAGCGCCTTTGATTACGGGAATTCCTTCTTCCCATCCCTCTGAGGTGGCATTTTTACCTGTTGTTTATACCAGGTAAATACCTGCAACAGCAGCAGATGACCCTCAAGTGGTCATAAGTTGGCCACTTAAGGGCCTCAATAAGCGGTGGGGCAGAATGGTGGACCATGCGACTTCCCACCCAGAATTTCATTCTGGTGGAGATGGGAAGGCGGACAGAGTTCTGGTATGCTTATCATCCTACAGAATTCCATGCCCTTCCCATCTCCAAGCTCGCCAGCAGTGAGGGCACAAGATTCCACTCATTTCCCAGAATGTCACAGCGGTACGGTAGGAATGTCTGACCATTGGCAACACTGCCTTTGAGATACTGTACAATGTTAACGCAAGGTTCAGGCAAGTATAAAACATTCCATTTGAAGGAGAACAGAGGCATTTTCCTTGTCAACAACACTGAACTAGATTCTCTGCTCAGTATCTCATTGCTGTATGTTGGACTTTCTGGTGTTCATATTGACTGGCACATCCTTCTACATCCCGACAGTGCCCACATTTCGAAAGTCCTTCAATGGCTGTGCAATGCTCGCCACGTCATGAGGACTATGAAAGTAGGATTGCCAACTATGATTTAATGTATTCCTGGAAATTTATCACATGACTCAATCCCATGCTCCAGCCATTTGTCAGTCAACACATCCACTCTTGTGACGCACTGTCTTCCTGAGCCAATTGGAAAGCATAAAGACTCATTGCCCAATTGGATGATGTTTGACTGTAAGCCAAATAGCCTTTTCCCTGTTTTCAATCGTTTTTTAATCTGGCAAAGAGAAATGTTCAAAGAGAAAAAATTCTTTGAATGTTTTCTCTCCGGGATTGCAACAGAGCCACTGGAGACTGATTTTCAATTCCTGGTGACTCCAAGCCAATCCGGGAGGGTTGGCAACTCTATGTGAAAGGCACATGTTTCCCAATTTATCCAGTGAGCTCTGCTGGAAATGTGTGTGTGTGTGTTGGCCTCTGGGTATATATGTGTTTGTGTGTGTGTACATATATGTGTGTGTATGTCTTTGTGTATCTGGGTGCATTTGTGTCTGAGTGTGTGTGTGTGTGTCAGTGTGTGTGTCTGGGTGTGAGCGTGTCTGTGTCTAGGTGTGTGTGTGTGTCTGGATATGAGTGCGTCCGTATCTAGGTGTGTGTGTGTGTGTCTGGGTATGAGTGTGTCCGTGTCTAGGTGTGTGTGTGTGTTCTGGTTGTGTGTGTGTCCATGTCTAGGTGTGTCCATGTCTGGGTGTGTGTGCTTGTGTGTGTGTCTGGGTGTGAGTGTGTCCGTTTCAGTGTGTGTGTGTGTGTCTGGGTGTGTGTGACTGTGTGTGTGTGTATATATCTGGATGTGTGTGTAGAAGTTCATAGCCATCTTTCCTTGTGGTTAAATGTTTTGCATGAGTACTGGCTGCCTGGGTGAGGTTACTAGATGTCAAGAACTGTCTATGGAACAGTAACCTAAAAGTGAGTCATCACTAAGGGAAGAGAATTTGGGGGAGAAATTCAAAAATATTTTTTGCAACTCTGAGCAGACATCAATGTACGATATAGAAGTCCAACTCCCACCACACACATTGCATGTTTCACTCAAAGGCCCAGTTTGTTTGCCCAGTTGGAAAACATCTTTCTTTCCAGCCTGTACCATACTTCTTCCTAACCAATTCCAAAGGAACGCTCATCATCAGGGAGAAATCTGCAGCCCCCTGTCCACACTGTTCACTGTACCATTCCAAGGGTAGGAGCAAGAGGGAACTAAGCTCAGTGAGTGGTTAAAAAAAGGAGCACTGCAATTTGGTTTCTGATCTGTCTCTGTGGAAATTACATTCAGAGTTTCAGTAATTTGCAATTCAAAATAACTAAAAAATATATCATTGTGCATTGTGTCCAGATATTTTTAGCAAACTGGTATCTCAAAACACAATAAAGTATTGTGGAAATGGCGGGCCAGTGCTAATAATAATTACTAATCTTTTCCTTGCTCTTTCCTCAAATGTAGTTTGGTGGAAATGGAATGGTGGGAAACAATGAAAGGAACCAGGTTTGATAAACAGTTGTTCCGGGAAGAGGATTAATTGTTGCTGCTTCAATCATTCCATCGCAAAATTCATAAAGCACCAGACCTAGTGACTGAATAGAGCTGGACTGACTGAAAGCTTCAGCCTTCAGCTGGCTCTTGAAGTCATGATAAGGAAACTTTGTGTTTGAGTGCAGGCGTTGGTGCAAGAGTTTGTGTTGCCTCTGGAAGCTCTTGCTCAGGGGTGGTGCAAACCCAAGGTTGGTGCATGACTGTTTGATTTATTGTTTGCAGTGAATGCTTTAATTGCCAGCCCATGTCTACTGCTGGCTTGTAAACTTGTATTTGATAGCAGTGCACACACAAAACTACGTAACGTTCATTGTCCCAAGCCATTTGCCTGAGGTTTATTTTAATCAGAGGGCTTGTGCACTCTTTAATGTTAGTGTCAGGCGTTGCAGTGGTTGTCCTGCTGCAGTAACATTGCCATTTACTTTGTTCAGTGACAGACTCCCACTGCTGAGCATGGACGCTGCTGGGACCCCACTCTGCCCCTTTAATATGACCTGGCCCAGTAAAATTAGTAAGAAGTCTCACAACACCAGGTTAAAGTCCAACAGGTTTATTTGGTAGCAAATTTGCTACCAAATTATTTGCTACCAAATAAACCTGTTGGACTTTAACCTGGTGTTGTGAGACTTCTTACTGTGTTCACCCCAGTCCAACGCCGGCATCTCCACATCCAGTAAAATTAGTCAGGGTCAGGATCTGGGTGGGGGAATAGTCTCACATTGGGTGACAAACATTGGCCCAGACACCAGGGCTTGCTCCTCTTCAAAATAGTGCAAAGGATCTTTTTGCACCCACTTGTAAGATCAGGTGGAGCCTTGTTTTAACATCTCTTCTAAATGACAGCACCTCTGACAATGCAGCACTCTCCCAGTACTGCCGTGCAGTATTAGCCTAGATGGTTGTAACACATCGAGGGTGACTCGATGTGGCTTGAATCAACAAAAGCTTTACTGCCACCAATAAGAATAATATATACAACAAGGTCAGACTGAATTACAATGCGACTGTTTTACGTGGCTCCCTGAGAGACCTTCCTCAGCCCGTGGTCCGTGCCCTTCCGGAAGGGGACTGGACTGGACTGGAGGGAAATCCGACCTGATTTCTCTTTAAGTCAGCTGTGGCTCTGTCGCTATGACTCTGATATCTGAATCAGTAGGTTATGGGTTCAAGTCCCACTTCAGGGCCAGAATTTTACTGTCCCGCCCGCCACAGGAATCAGAGCGGGTGAGCGGAAGGTCCGTTGACCTTGGGTGGGATTTTACGGTTTCAGGATGAGCGAGGCCGTAAAATCCCGCCGTAGGACTTGAGCATAACTATAACTATTGTGATAGCAATGCCCTTTTGGAGGTGTGGGGGGGGGAGGGGAGGGGGGGGGGGAGGCGGAGGGGGGGGGTGCCATTTCCCGAGGTCTACATCATTGGGTTGGACCCTACAGATTGTCATGGTGGAAAACTGAGCCAATCAGCAGGAGGGCACGGACCGCGGGCTGAGGAAGGTCTCTCAGGGAGCCACGTAAAACAGTCGCATTGTAATTCAGTCTGACCTTGTTGTGTATATTATTCTTATTGTTGGCAGTAAAGCCTTTGTTGATTCAAGCCACATCGAGTCACCCTCGATCTATTACAACCATCTATGCTAATACGGCACGGCAGTACTGGGAGAGTGCTGCATTGTTGGAGGTGCTGTCATTTAGAAGAGATGTTAAAACAAGGCCCCATGAGGTCTTACGAGTGGATGCAAAAGGATCCTTTGCACTATTTTGAAGGGGAGTTAGCCCTGGTGTCTGGGCCAATGTTTATCACCTAATCAACATCACAGAAAAACAGATTATCTTCTCATTATCACACTGCTGTTGTGGAAGTTCACTTTGCATAAATTAGCCGTCATTTTTCCTACATTACGACAGGAACTTTTCAAAAATGACTTAACTGACCATAAAGCGCTTTGGGCTGTCCGGTTGTTGTGTAAGGCACCACATAACTGCAGGGGCGGCACAGTGGCACAGTGGTTGGCACTGCTGCCTCACAGTGTCAGGGACCTGGGTTCTATTCCAGGCTTGGGTGACAGTCTGTGTGGAGTTTGCACATTTTCCCCTTGTCTGTGTGAGTTTCCTCCGGGTGCTCCAGTTTCCTCCCACAATCCAAAGATGTGCGGGTTAGGTTGATTGGCCATTCTAAATTGCCCCTTAATGTCGGGGGGGATTAGCAGGGTAAATGCGTGAGGTCAGAGGGGTAAAGTGTTGATGGAATGGTTGTCAACACAGGCTTGATGGGCCGAGTGGCCTCCTTCTGCTTGTGATTCTATTCTATGATTTTTTCATTTTGGGACCTGACAATTGTAAGTAAACCCAATCATTTTTTTTTTGCTTGGTAGATTATTCCAAGCACTTCTTCAAAAAAAGTTTATTTATGAGTCACATGCTTACATTAACATTGCAATGAAGTTACTGTGAAATTCCCCTCTTAAATAACTGCTTTTAATTCATTGTTCAGTACTTCCCATTTAAATTTTCTGGTGTATATTTCTGGCTTACATTTGGAGTATTAACTAAGTTTATCTTATCCACACAGGTCTTTGACCGTATTACAATAATCATGGTTGATTTTGATATATTCAGTGGTCAATTTTTTTTTGTTAGTCTTTTAAGGGTTAAGCACGGATGGTGTGAATTGTCTATGAGGTAAAGCGCTATTAATCCTTGCATTAATACTATTAGCAGGAAGTCGTTTCAGTCTTTTAACATATGCGTGCCAATGTTGGTAAGCCCATTACCTTCAGACAGAATCTGATGTGCAATGCAAAATTATAATTATCTTCGTCATGGGAATAGATTATCTGCCTTCTTATAGGAAACACAATGGAAATAGTTGGCCTATAAATCAGCGCATTGCTGGAAAGCCTTTTAGGCTGGTAATCTCCCAAATAATCACAGACTAGCTCATCTGAAAGCTAGTTTCCTCATCTACCATGTACCGGGAAAGACCCAGCACACACTGGTGGCAAAATAGAACATAACCACCGCACAGCCAAGACTGCGGAGGATACAGTAACAGACAGAATGGCTGCAGGAAAAATAAACTTGATAATCTACTGGTGATTAGGTAGAAGGTGCATAGTCATGAAGTAATTCATTTTGCGCAGAAGGGGAAAGGGAAGACATGCTGATTCTGTGGGAGATTGAGAATGGTGGGATGCTAAGTGTGTCCTAATGGATGAGTAATTCATGAGTAACAAGTGATTTACTGCTAAACCCACGGCAAGGTTGCTTGTTGCTTTGAAACAAGGTGGAGCGTGTAAGCCATTGCTCAAGATACTCTGATTCAGGAAGACGTTGACTGAGCAGTTAGGGCTGGACATGCCACTGCAGTGATTAACGTAAGCTGCTCCTCATCTTCTCCTCCCATCCTTAACTAAATCCAGGCTTTGTACCTGTGAGGTGTCTGGTTGAGTGTCAACAGAATTCACCATGTGTGCGGCTGGCAGCTTTGCCTGTATTCAAACTTACAAATTCAGCAAATTTGTGAGCACATTTCTAAGCCCTTTGAACAGCAGAAGCAAATGACCTTGACCATGCAACAACACCTCTCTGTTTTTGTTTCAAGAATCACAACGGTTACTTTTGTAACTACTGTGGTTAAGGATAAGGAATAAACGAAATGAGAAGAGAAACACAGTCCTTCACCCAAACCAGTGCATTATGAAGCTGAACTAACATGCAGCTTTGGGCCATAGCTTAGTAATTTAGTCAGCTGGCAGGAATGCTCCTCTGTATGAGGCAACTGTAAAAAGGTGTTCTCTCTGGTTCTGCAGAAATGTTTTATTTGAACAGTTTGCTGTAAAAAGCTTTCATTCTGTTGGCGGCAGCTGCTAAATCCACAGTGGTCACTGAGGGCGGCACGGTGGCACAGTGGTTAGCATTGCTGCCTCACGGTGCTAGAGACCCGGGTTCGATTCCTGGCTTGGGTCACTGTCTGTGTGGAGTCTGCACGTTCTCCCTGTGTCCGTGTGGGTTTCTTCTGGGTACTCCAGTTTCCTCCCACAGTCCGAAAGACGTGCTGATTAGGCGCATTGGCCATGCTAAATTCTCCCTCAGTGTAGCTGAACAGGCACCAGAGTGTGGCGACTTGGGGATTTTCACATTAACTTCACTGCAGTGTTAATGGAAGCCTACTTGTGACTAATAAATAAACTTTACTTTTACTTTTTTTACTTTAGAATTCTGAGCAGGGTAGGCCAGACACCTAACCTGCTCATTGTTGTCCAACATCTTTGAGACAACCTAAAACAGACATCAGGGCCCTCATTTACATATGAAAGGAACTTAAAGCCAGATGTAAGTGGCTGCCAGGAACATTTGAAAATTGGCCCCATTTATCTATACGCCGCATGTTTCTCAATTGTCCTTGAGGTGGAGGATGTTGGCCCCTGAAATTGGGACTCACCGCACTGGCTTGATACCCTTTGAATCCAGCAAAGTGAGGTCCATCTTCCCCCACCAACTGTTGTCTACCTGGACTTCTAGAAGTCATTTGCCACAAGTGTCCATTAGAGAATATTAACAAAATTGAGAACTCCTGGAATCAGATCTAACTTTGCGATGTGAATTGGTAATTAAATTGAAGGTAGAAACAGACAGTAGGAGAAAAGAACGTACTCTAATTGGCAGGATATGGCAAATGGTGATCCTTAAAATCTGTACCGGGGCCTCAGCTTTTCACTATAATTAGTGATGACTTGGAGGAAGGTTGCTTCTCCAAGTTTGCAGGTGATACTAAATGAGGAGGCGTGTTGTGCAGATGGGAGCTGCAAATTACAAAGAGACATGCTTTAAGTGACGTAAAACATAAGCAAATGGATACAACTACGGCAACTGGAGTTCTGCGTGAGATCATCCACTTTGAATCTGAGCAAGACAAATTGAAATGTTTTCTCAATGCTTAGGGACTAGGAGCAAAGGAATTTGTATGTCCATGTACCTATGACTGAGTGCAAGTTCACAAAGTATTCAAAAAGGCCAAAAGTCTTTATCTGAAGGAAGTGATTGTTCAATTGGGCAGAACTTGGCCAGAGCTCATCTGGAATAGTTTCAGTTTCAGGCATTGAACCTCTGGAGGAGGCAGGGTTTGGTCAGCAAAGTTATTCCAGGGTTTAAAAGGTTATATTAAGAGGAAAGAGATGTGCATTGAGTTTAAATGGTTGAGGGGTGATCCTAAGAGTTTTGTACATTATAAAGGGATCTGGCAGGATAAATACAGAGGAATTATTTCCTCTTATGGGGGGGGGGGGGGTCAGGAAGTTAGTTTTGATCCTAAAATTAAAGCTAAAGAAATTAAGGAGTAAAATCAGGCCACACATTGTCATACAATAGGTAGTGGAACTATGGAATTTTTCCCCAAAAACTGTGGACGTTAGATCAATTGTAATGTTTAAACCAGAAAGAGTGGTAGAGTGTTGAGAGGAAAAGGCATCAAAGGATTTGAGGCAGGTTTGGATCAACCAAGATTGAATTGAATTGCAGAACAGACTTAAGGGGCTAAATGACTTATTCCTTCCCCCAGTGCAGAAGGAGGCCTCCTGAAACATCGAGTCTGCACCGCCTCTCCGACAGTGTATCCTACCCAGGCCCACTCCCCTGCCCTATCCCTATAACGCCACACATTTACCATGGCTGATCTATCTAACCTACACCTCTTGGGACCCTATGGGGCAATTTACCATGGCCAATCCACCTAACCTGCACATCTTGGGAGTGTGGGAGGAAACCGGAGCACCCAGAGGAAACCCACGCAGACACGGGGAGAATGTGATAACTCCACACAGACATTAACCTGAGGCTGGAATCGAACCCGGGTCCCTGGTGCTGTGAGGCAGCAGTGCCAGGTGCTGTGAGGCAGCGGTGCTAAGGATCCTGCCAGCTTGCCGCCCTTCTCCTATGAGTAACACAGCCAATTCTGTCTGGGAGTAAGAGAGCTTTGGGAATGTGTACAGTTTTCATCAAGTAGGTATAATGCTAAATTATTCAATGTAAGATGACCGCAGAGGATTTTGATGTGTTTTATAAAGGATTGCTCTTGCTCAAAGATTCTTCCAGCTTAAGTCACAATACTTTTTCAGAGTAATCGTTCCAGTATTCTTGTCGGGAGAGATTTTATCATGTTCAAATAAAAGTGGTTTGTTTTTGTCATGCTTCACTGCCTTACTGACATAATTTTGCAATGCTTAAAGGAAAATTGAACCCGCATTCTAATGCATTTGAATAGAGATTAATATGAGGTACTCTATATTTATATGGGTTTCCTCCAGGTGCTCCGGTTTCCTCCCACAGTCCAAAGATGTGCGGGTTAGGTTGATTGGCCAGGTTAAAAATTGCCCCTTAGAGTCCTGGGATGTGTAGGTTAGAGGGATTAGCGGGTAAATATGTGGGGGTAGGGCCTGGGTGGGATTGTGGTCGGTGCAGACTCGATGGGCCGAATGGCCTCCTTCTGCACAGTAGGGTTTCTATGATTTCTTCTATGATATTACAGGAATTTAATAAACCGAACACCAAATTTCTGTCGTTGGTATTTTAGAGGGACATTAACAGGTTAAAAGATTGGAGAGAGGAAGGTTGAACCTTTGCTCAATGAACATCGCTGACAGTAATTTGTACTCCGTTATCTTCTTTCTTTAATAAGTAAAGGCAATGGAATTTTAAACTTATTTTTTATTATGTGTGGAGATTAGGCAGAGTTATTGCCATCCTGAGGTGAAGAAGCAGATGATGAAGCTCTCCAACTATCACATAGTAGCACATGTGGGCATTACTGTCTTTTAAAAAACTGTTTCTCTGTGCATCAGATCAAAGCTCGGTCATCAACCAGAAGCTTCGTGATGAATTACAGCGTGTGACATGAGTAGGAGGATGCCGTAAGGTCTAGCGGTGATTTCTAAAGAAGCAAAAAGGAAGCCACTCTATAAATTTCTAAAAAGGCAATCCTTTTTTTAATCATCCGGTTTTGTGATTTATTCGGCAGAGCCCTAAAAGCTATCAGACAGAATATGGAAGATCAGCAACATGGAGTGCCATTTACTTAAAAAGCACTCAGTTGCATTGGACTGCAGAATCCATGTTCTCAAAAGGCGGTAGGTGTTCGCAAAATGGTTCAGCATTCAGCATGACTTACCTGCTGCGGCTCAGCGGGTAGTGCTCTCAACTCTTAAGAAATAAAGTCATGGGCTCAAGTTCCAGCCCAGAGGTCTTGAAAACAAAAGCAAAGCTGACATTCCAGTGCAGTATGGAAGGAGTGCAGCAATTCTGGAATGATGTCTTTTGGAGGATATGCTAAACTGAGGCACTCTTTGCCCTCTCAGGTTCCTTGTGTTTTACATAATAAGAACATAAGAACAAGGAGCAGGAGTAGGCCATCTGGCCTCTCGAGCCTGCTCCGCCATTCAATAAGATCATGGCTGATCTTTTTGTGGACTCAGCTCCACTTACCCGCCCGCTCACCATAACCCTTAGAACATAGAACATAGAACAGTACAGCACAGAACAGGCCCTTCAGCCCACGATGTTGTGCCGGGCTTTATCTGAAACCAAGATCAAGCTATCCCACTCCCTATCATCCTGGTGTTCTCCATGTGCCTATCCAATAACCGCTTAAATGTTCCTAAAGTGTCTGACTCCACTATCACTGCAGGCAGTCCATTCCACACCCCAACCACTCTCTGCGTAAAGAACCTACCTCTGATATCCTTCCTATATTCCTTAATTCCTTTACTGTTCAAAAATTTATCTATCCTTGCCTTAAAAACATTCAATGAGGTAGCCTCAACTGCTTCACTGGGCAGGGAATTCCACAGATTCACAAAACTTTGGGTGAAGAAGTTCCTTCTCAACTCAGTCCCAAATCTGCTCTCACTTATTTTGAGGCCATGCCCCCTAGTTCTGGTTTCACCCGCCAGTGGAAACAACCTCTCTGCATCTATCTTATCTATTCCCTTCATAATCTTATATGTTTCTATAAGATCTCCCCTCATTCTTCTGAATTCCAATGAGTATAGCCCCAGTCTACTCAGTGTCTCCTCATAAGCCAACCCTCTCAACTCCGGAATCAAGTGGATGTCAAAGACCTTCAACGCTATTTTGAAGAAGAGCAGAGGAGCTATCCCTGGTGTCCTGGCCAATATTTAGCCTTCAATCAACATCACAACAAAAGATAATGTGCTCATTATCATATTACTGTTTGTGGGATCTTTCTTTGCAAACTCGTAACTGAATATCCTATGTTACAACAGCTTTAGAATTCAAAATAGTACTTCAATGGCTTTAAAACATTTTGCGACATCCAGTTGTCATGAAAGGTGCCACATGAATGCAAGTTCTTATTATATTCTTTTTCATCCATTAGCCAACAGTGTACATTTTAGAAAACCATTAATTTGTTCCACCAGTGCCCACTGGGACAAATTAAAGTGTTCTGGCACTGTCACTTGGGTTGATGACTGCCTGTTACCATGGAATCCAACAGTTGGCCCCTATTCTCTGGCGTAATTCGCAAAGCATGGCTTTAATAGTAAAAAAAAATTGAAGAGTCCCTTGGGGACAGCAAGAACCCAAATTAGGATAAAACAACTCTACAAGTATAGACTTTATATTTTCACACTAAAAAGCAGAAAAATATATTAGAAGCCTACAGCCATTAGTGGGACTGATTGAATGTTGCATAAGACGCAAGTGGTTTTCTACTTTTTCAGGGTCATGTGAATTTTCACTTTCTGAATCTGTTTTTAGGAAAATTACACTGCATAATGAAGGAGTCTGCTTTTGTGCTAACATGTAGAAAGTGGTATCATATTAAGTATTAGTTAGGTAACACACTTTTGCATACATTGGCAATAGCACTCTTGTTAGATTTTGGTTTTAACATTTTGCAATATATCATAACCTCTCCAGTTCCGGAAATCTTGCACCTTCTGGAAATCCAGAAACATCTGGAAGTTTTTTGAGCAGATCCAAGCAACTCACTGGATCATTTTAGTACAGTACTTTAGGAGCAGGAACATGGACGGTCCAGTATTGGGATAACTAAAACAATTTTTATTCCCACTTTATCATGTTTTGCTAGGAGGTCTTCTAGTGCAGTGGGTGATGGCCCTGCCTCTGAGTCAGAAACTCCATGTTCGAGTCCCATTCCAGGTCTTGGTGGCCACGGGAAGGTGCATTCATTAATGGTGCCAAATAAATGGATTGTCAGTCCATAAACCCTTCCAGTACTGCCATGCCCAGTAGAGGCATATCGTCAATGTAACTGGTGGTGTCGAGCTAATATCACTGGAGTAGTAATCCTGTCCAAGGCTAATGCTCTGGGGACATGGGTTCCATGGCAGCTGGCAGAATTTAAATTCAATCAATAAAGCTGGTCTCAGTAATGGTGATTATTGTTTAAAAAATCCATCTGGTTCACTAATTCCCTTGGCGGAGGAAAATCTGCTCCGGTCTGGCCTACATGTAACTCCAGACCCACAGTAATGTGACTCTTAACTGCCCAATGGTCTAGCAAGCCACTCAGTACAATGATGGACTGGGCAACAAATGCGGGCTTTGTCTGCACTATCCACATCCCATGAGATAAACAAATGTATATTATTTCCTGGATGTGTGTTTTATCTAAAAACGGACATTAACAGGTGGCTAAGAGAGTTGCAGCAAGTCAGGTGACTTGTGCCATTTTTGCTTCAAGTCTCTTCAAAGTTCCTAATTGAATAGCTACGGGTGGGGCCTCCCCCTCGAATGGACATACCAAGATGAAGCCCATCTGTTTTTACGTGAAAAATCTATGGACCCCTAGGCACACTGGGCGGAACTTTCCCAAAAAATGACTAAGGACGGGATCTTGAGCCCACTCCACCATCCACGCGATTGCCAGCGGGAGCTCAAGTTGCTGCGAAACCCGGAAGTCGCAGATCTTACTGGGGAGATCACAACTTCCAATTTTCGCTGCCCCTCGCCAGTGAGGTAATCAGGTCGATGCCCACAATGGACATGAACCTGATTTAAATACATTTCCATGGATTTCGATATTATTAACGCGTTCCCTTGTCGAAAATTGACCCCCTGACGTATATTCAAACTGCGCCAACGTGACATCACATCGCCGATGTTTACAGCAGGTTCGCCCAGACGTGAACCAATCATGGGGATCTTCCCGGTGGCGAAGGGTGAGTATAGATGACTTGATCCCAAGCATTCCGGATTGGAAGGGTTACTATGTACATCCCATCAGCTGGATGCAGCAGGAAGGAATGTTTCAATCACAGACTGTTAATCAGTCTGGAAACCTTTCCGTTGCCTCATTCTATTCTCCAAGGGAACAGTGTGAAGATATAAAAGCAAGAATGAACAGGAATAATCCTTGTGTCATGCCATCACATGAATCTTTTAATACAAAATAATACAAAATACAGGGCGGCACGGTAGCACAGTGGTTAGCACTGCTGCTTCACAGCTCCAGGGTCCCGGGTTCGATTCCCGGCTCGGGTCACTGTCTGTGTGGAGTTTGCACAATCTCCTCGTGTTTGCGTGGGTTTCCTCCGGGTGCTCCGGTTTTCTCCCACAGTTCAAAGATGTGCGGGTTAGGTTGATTGGCCAGGTTAAAAATTGCCCCTTAGAGTCCTGAGATGTGTAGGTTAGAGGGATTAGCGGGTAAATATGTGGGGGTAGAACCTGGGTGGGATTGTGGTCGGTGCAGACTCGATGGGCCGAATGGCCTCCTTCTGCACTGTAGGGTTTCTATGATCTATGAAAATGTAAAAAAGGTGCAACCGTCCACTAAACTATACACAAACCTTCATCACACTCAGAAGGAATGGGAGATAGGATTGTTGTCTCTGACCCAGGAACCCTATCAAATGAACTCCCTGCTGGGAGCTAGGGATTGGAGAATCACATTTAATATTTTTACTGCCATTAGCTTTCCCAGCTAAATAACGGGAATATAAAAAATAGAGGCATTTTAGATAAAGTTGGTAAGAGGGAGTGCAAGCTGAGAATTGCAGACAGTATTCGAGAAATGCTTTTCCACGTTTTTGTACAAACATGCATCACAGCAGGATGAATAGTTAGACTTGCTTTGTACTGTGTATTACACACGTACAGTTTTATATTTCGTACGGTTTAAGAGCACCATAATGTCACAGCAGTTGTGAGCCATGCTGTGACAATCTTGCTGGATGTGTGAGTTCCTGGTCGTGTCGGCATTTGCTGCATTCACTCAAGCCCTAAGTGCCTGTTAATTAGGAGTAGTAAGACGTGCACGCAAGGGCGGTGGACAGCTTTCCAAAGGGACGTCTTCCCAATTACTACATGTTTCCTGTTATTGCCATTGGTGGTGTTGCGGCAATGTCACTGGATTTGTATACCAAAGGTTTAACTAGGTTGATGGTCTTAGGGGCATGGATTCAAATCCCACCATGGAAACTCAATTATTAAATCTGGAATTAAAAGCTAGTTTCCGTCATGGTGAGCAATGAATTAAGTAGGAAACTTGCTGGTCTGGCCTACATGTGACTCCAGACTGACGGCAATGTGGTTGACTCTTAACTGCCCTCTCAAATGGCTGAGCAAATCATTTAGTTCAAGGGCAATTAGAGATGGGCAAGAAATGTTGGCCTTGCCAGTGACACCTATCCCATGAGAGAATAAAGAGAAAAAAAATTGCATCTCAGTAACATTGGATAGAATAAATGCCAGTGTATTTTGGTGTCCGGTATTGCAAAGGATCATGACAGGGACATGACATCTTCACAAGAAACAGGAGCAGGAGTAGGCCATTCAGCCTCTCAAGCCTGTTCCGCCCATTCATTAATCATGGTTAATCAGATTATGGCCTTAACTCCAGTTTCCTGCCTACCCCCTATAAGCTTCGCAGATCAAAAATCTGGTATCTTTTAAAAGGCCGCTTTGCCTAATGCAATTGATTACACAAAGCAGAAATAATTTAAAAAATATATCAAATTATTATTCAGCAAACACACAGGCTATGTTATGCTGTAAATTTCCTTCAGCAATGTAAGTTCAAATGCCAAAAGAGAAAATGCTGGAAAATCTCATGGACAAAGGGTCAGCTCTTTTCTCTCCTTACAGATGCTGCCAGACCTGCTGAGATTTTCCAGCATTTTCTCTTTTGGTTTCATATACTGCATTTGCAATAATTCGCTTTTATCCAAGTTTAAATGCTCCGCCCCTTCTTTCTCTTCTTAAAGCCTTGGTAACTCACATGGATAGGCAGATGGCAGAGAAAGATTAGCCCCACTATTGAGTGGAAGGATTCAAATAGAAAAGGAATCCAAACAAAATCCCTTTAGAACAAGCTGAAGAACTGCAATGGCGTGGGTACTTTGCTGGGAATATGTCATAGATCCACAAATGCTGGAAAGCAAATCAAGGACAAAGTTTGTAGGAACATTAGAAAGCAGTGTATCGATGATAAGTCATTGATTGCAGAACATTTTAATTACATTTGAAAGGAAAGATGTTTGCTTCAGTGTTCAGAAGTGTTTTCTCAGTCAGAGGGGCAATTTTTCACCTCAATATCATCTTGTAGCTTGATGAATATTGACAGTGGTGTGCATGTGTATATGTGTGTTTGTGTATGTGTGTGTGCGTGTGTGGAGACAGGTAGAGGGTTTGGGGCCTGGTAATTGCAATTTACCACCAGTGGGCAGCCCCCATTTTCAGGAAGATCAATCTGGGTGACCAGTGCTCTCACCAGAAGCAGGTGGGGGCTTAATTAGAATATTCAATTGGAGGTCAACTAATGTTGTTAGGAATCACAACGCGATTTCTGTGTTAATTAATGCTGCTTTTTATTTAAACCATCACAGACTGTAAGGGCACAGGTTGGGAGGTTACCATTTACAGTTTTAATTAAAAGAAGCACTAGTGGCAGTGAGGAAAAACTAGAAGTGGCACATATTTTCTTCATTCCTTTCAGAGATAAGTTCATCTTCGTGCTGTTAGGGTATGCTTATTCAATTTCTGAAGCTGAAATATGTTGCCCCATTTACCCACACTGCACTCTCCACTTGCCCCCACCCTGCCAATGTTTCTTTTTATTTATTCATGGAACATGGGCGTCACAATTGGGCCAGAATTTATTGCCCATTGTGGTTGACTCTCAACTGAGGACAGTTGAGAGTCGACCACATTGCTGTGGCTCTGAAGTCACATATAGGCCAGACCAGGTGAGGACGGAGGATTTCCTTCCCTAAAGGACGTTAGTGAACCAGATGGGCTTTTCCGACAATCAACAATGGTTTCATGATCATCAGTAGATTCTTAATTCCAGATATTTTTTATTGAATTAAAATTCCACACCTGCCATGGCAGGATTCAAACCTGGGTCTCCAGAACATTAGCTGGGTTTCTGGATTAATAGTCTAGTGATAATACCACTAGGCCATCACCTCCCCTACTTCCTACCAGTAGAAAGTTGGTGCTGCTGGCCCATGATCAAAGTTGGTCTCTGCCCTCCCCACTGCGTATAGAATATGTCTTAATGTTAAAATTGAAAGTAAAGGACATTAGACGACCTGAAATAAAAATGAAAGTGCTGGAAATACACCAAAGTACAGTCAGCCTCCTTTAGGAGAGAATACATCTTAATGTTTGGAATGTAAAGCTCTTGCTCTGTCCCTATAGGTCTTTTCCATTTACAGATTCTATCTGACCCATTGGGTATTCCAGCATTTTCTGGTGTTCGTGCAGATTTTTAAAAAATCTGTACTCAGTTTGGTTGAACTTTTCAATAAATGGTCATTTGTCAAGATAACTGTGTCATAATTTGAAGCAAAGAACCATTCCTTTATGCACTAGTTATTGGAGAAAGGGAAAAGGTCAATGACAAAGCTAGAACATCAGATTGGATTAGGGCAGATTTTAACAAGATGAAAAGTGAGCTGCCACAGTAAAATTACAGTTTAGCACACCAGTCTCTAGTTGGATCTGTTTATGGGTTAGGAAATGCCATCAAAAAAGATAGAAGCCACTAGTACTTTTAAAATGTCAGACAAATAAAAAGGTTAAAACCATTTCAAATTGAAGAGGACCTATGAGGTCAATATGAATAATAGTAACAAAAACTTAAAGGAGGAATTGAGCAAAAGTGAAAAAGATAGATGGGCCCGATTTTACCATCAAGTTGGTAAAAAACTTGGTAAAGTCAGGCGTGAGGCGAGTAACGTGATCTGCGCCTGCCTCTGCGCCCGTTCCCCCTTTACCAATGGCCGAAAATGGCCACCGTCGGCATAGCGCCCGAAACGGGCGCGACTTCAATTTAAATGTATTTGCATGCATTTAAATTGACTTAATGGGCTGCACGGCCAAACTTACTGGCACCTGCCCCATTACCACGGCGTTCACCCATCCAGATTCAGCCCGAAACAGACATGGTCTGCAAAGGTCCGATTCGGGTGCTCCAGCTTCTGAGGAGGTAAGTTCAGAGCTTCCGGTGGCTCTCTGACTCAGATCGGTGGTTGGCGGGTGGGGAGCGAAGGAGGGTCAGATGGCTCTCTGGTGGGGGGAAGGGAGGCAGGTCAGATGGCTCTTTGGTGGGGGGGGGGAGGGAGGCAGGTCAGATGGCTGTCTGGTGGGGAGGAGGGGGGCAGGGGCAGGCGGGCTCAGCTGCTACTCTGTGTGCGATCGGCAGGAGGAAGGGGGGTCTGCTGCCACTCTGTGTGTGATTGGTGGGGGACAAGGGGGGCTGGGGTCCACGATTGGTCTGGGTAGCGGACGGTGGTGGGGGGTAGGGGGGTCAGTAATGTTGTGGGGATGGGGTAATGTCTGTGGGGGCCATGGGGAGGTATTATCCGGCCCGGGAGCGATGTGGCAGGGGAGCGTTTTTCTATTTCTTTTTACTGTGCATGTGCAGTTGGATGCGCCAATCGGAGCTGCAGGATTTCGCGCACGATAAGCCCCACCCATAGGCTTCTGCAGCACGATTCAGAATCACTGCTATTTTTTCAGGCAGAATGTGTATGGGGGCGCGTGAGATCGGGTCTAAAAGTCAGATCTGAAACACTCCCAGTTTCAAGTCCGCCCAGCATATAAAATTAAAATGGTAAAATAGGGCTTTAATAGTAGGATAATTAAGACTGAAAGGGAATGAGAAATATTTTTCAAAAGAGTTTAAAAGAAACAGTAAGATACCTTATAAGTAAAAGGAGAATTATTAAAAGTAAAGTGGAGCCCCTGGGAGAGGAGGATTGTGTATTTATAGAATCATAGAAACCCTACAGTGCAGAAGAAGGACGTTCAGCCCATCGAGTCTGCACCGACCACAATCCCACCCAAGCTGCATCCCCACTTATTTTCCTGCTAGTCCCCCTGACACGAAGGATCAATTTAGAATGGCCAATCAACTTAACACACACATCTTTGGACTGTGGAAGGAAACCGGAGCACCCGGAGGAAACCCACCTATTTAAGAATTACTTTGGACTTTGCTAATGACTACTGGAGAGGAGGTGACTCCTTGAGTGTTGAGAATGGGATGACAGATATTGTGATGAATAGAAGAGAAATTTTCGATAAGATAGTTAAACAAAGAGAAGACATGTGCTAGGGTATTAAGGGAAATGTCTTGGAATCTGAGGGAGAGGACGGAGTCAATTGGTGAGGATTGAAATTATTTCAGAACTTTATTGCGCATGGATATTTATAAGAGAATTGAAGAGCAGTCAAGTTTGTAAGGAAACAGACGTAGTTTTAAACAATCTCTATTTCTATTTTTGGGTATTAGAAACCAGGTATAGCTTTAAATAAGTTTAATTTGATGTTTCTGCATAAGAAAAGGTTAAAGCATTTGTTAGTTCCATGTTAAACAAATGTACCTGCATGTTTGTGGGCCTTGGTCACTTGAAACAGTGCCTGCATTGTAATTAAAGGGTTTACAATGTGAAAATAAGCAGGGTTTCAAGGAAAACTAGGTTGTTGCTTAGGGATCAGGGGCCATCCTAGGTTAGAAAGAATTTTTGAGTTTAGTATTAAGATGGACCCAGAAGAAACTGCACAGGACTATGGAGCTGCAGGGAGAAGACTTCTCAAAAGAACAAACCCCCAGGGAGTTGAAAAAGAAGTGTGAGTGGGATTTTCCCGCCTTCTCACCAGCAGGATCCACAGGTGGATTCAATGGAAAATTCCATCGACAGCATCTTGCTGCCAGACAATGGCGGGCCGCCTCTTGCTGCCAAGGAACAGGCCTTGGGGAGGTGGGGCAGAGTATCCACCCTATGTCTCAGAAAGACAGTTAAGTTAAAGGAACAAAGAACAAGAAGCTGACCAAGGTCTGTTGGGTGAAATTAAAGTAAGAAGCAGAGAAAATGCTCTGAGTTAAAGAGACATCAGCAAGAACCAGATTCAAAGGTAGAAACCAGACATCAGAGGTAAATCAAAAGCTTGGTGACATCTTAATACAGCCTGTGACATGGCAGTGTTCTCTTAGCATGGCTGGGTACCTGAGAGATTGTATGGAAGTTTGAATGCACATGGCAATCCAAGGCAGAGGAATACTAAAAGGAGAGACTGAAATTCTGAAAGTGGATCCTTGGTGAAAATGGTGTTTGAGAGAAGATTCTAAAGCATGTTTTTCAAGAGTGGAGATGGAAACTGTCCTGTGGAAATCAGAGTTCCAGTGAAACCAATTGGCTCTCAGTGTGATGAGCATCTGGGGGGATTTGATGAGAAAGTCACAGAAGTTATTTTGGGTGGCACCTGCCACTCGGTTTCAGAGTGTGCTGTGTCTGACCACATTTACCCTATTGGTTTACATGGACTGTGTACTTACTGAGAGTGTTCGAGTAAAAGATATTTTGTAACTTGTATAATCCTTATAAATTTGTGTATACCTGTAAAAGTGTAGTGGGATTGATGGAGTAGCACATTATAGTTCATCTTCTCTTGTTTAATAAATGTTCGATTCTTTTGTTAAAAGTCAATTGGAAGTTCTTGACTCTGTTCATCCCACATCTCTAAGCAAAAAATAAAATATATGATCTATTGAGCTTGGCTTCCATTCTGGGACCGCACTGTCCAGGAATAAAGACAGTTGGGATCACAACAAGTTTTTAGAAATGTTAAGAGAAAACAGAGATGAGTACAGGCCACTGAACTTAACATCTGTGGTAGGGAAATATCAAAGGGCACGATCTTACCAGCTGTTCACGCCACGCTCCCGCTGCAGCGAGGCCGGAGAATTTGGAAGCCAGCCAAATCACCGTTCACTGCGGCAGGATGAGAAAATCCCCTTCCCCCCAATCCCTTGATCCCTTTAGCCCCAAGAGCTATATCTAATTTCTTCTTGAAATCAGACAACGTTTTGGCCTCAACTACATTCTGTGGTAGTGAATTCCACACTTTCACCACCCTCTGGATGGAGAAATTTCTCCTCACCTCAGATCCTCAAACTATGATCCCTAGTTTGGAAAGAATGTTCCCCCACCATTGGGAACATTCTTTCCAAATCTACCCTGTCTAACCCTGTTAGAATTTTATAAATTTCTATGAGAACCCTTCTCACTCTTCTAAACTCCAGTTAATATAATCCTAACCGACGTAATCTCTCCTCAAATGACAGACCTGCCATCCCAGGAATCAGCCTGGTAAACCTTCGCTGTACTCCCTCTAAAGTAAGGACATCCTTCCTCAGATAAGGACATCAAAATTGCACTCAAGACTCCAGGTGTGGCCTCACCAACAGGCCTCACCCTATACAATTGCAGCAAAACTTCCTTATCCCTGTACTCAAATCCTCTCGCTATGAAGGCCAACATATCATTTGCCTTCTTTATTGCCTGCTGTAGCTGCGCACTTACTTTCAGTGACTGATGCACGAGGACACCAAGGTCTCGCTGAGTATCCACTCTCTCAATTTACACCCATTCAAGTAACAATCTGTCTCCCCATTATTGCTACCAAAGTGGATAACCTCACATTTATCCACATTATACTGCATCTGTCATGCATATGTCCACACACTCAGCCTGTCCAAATCACTCTGAAGCATTTCCTCACAGCTTACCCTCCCACCCAACTTTGTAGCATCTGCAAATCTGGAGATAATACATTCAGTTCCCTCTTCCTTTCTGTCCATAAAATGGCTAATGGATCCAAACACTAGTTGTACTGCAAAATCATTCATCATATGTAAAGCAACTTGGGATATGTCTGAGAGCTCTGATGATTTTCTATATAAGTACAATCTCTTTCATAGAATCACTACAGTGCAGAAGGAGGCCATTTGGCCCATTGTCTGGCCCAACTCTCTGACAGAGCATTTTACTCAGGCCCTATCCCCGTCACCCCACACATTTACCTCGCTAATCCCCTTAACCTACACATCTTGGAACACTAAGGGGCAGTTTAGCATGGCCAATCCACCTAACCTACACACCTTTGGAGTGTGGGAGAAAACCGGAGCACCCAGAGGAACCCCACTCAGACACGGGGAGAATGTGCAAACTCCACACAGACAGTGACCCAAGACCAGAATCGAACCTGGGTCCCTGGCGCTGTGAGGCAGCAATGCTAACCGCTGTGCCACCATGTTGCCCTTTCTAAAGCTAGCAACAATTTCAAATTCCAAAACAGAAATGTGAGATTTGATAATGAATGGGTTAGATTTTGCTTGCAGGCAAGATCTAAACTTTCCCAACTGTTGGCTGACATGTCTCACTGCTGCAAAAGCCGTGTCTTTTGAAAGAGAATGACAAAGAGAAGGACAAAATGTCTGATCTATCAGAAAGTCAAATTTCATGTATTTGGATGTGTTGATACAATAGTGGCAAGTTCTGGGAATAACTTCATTATGAGGCTGACATATTTTCCAAAATCAGAAGCCAAGCAGGAATAAGTGCAATTATTGTTTATGTTCCGATTTGTTAATGATGAAAGATCACGAAAAATCTTAATAAGACACATTGCCACAAGGGTTCTCATAGAAACTTATAAAATTCTAACAGGGTTAGACAGGGTAGATTTGGAAAGAATGTTCCCAATGGTGGGGGAGTCCAGAACTAGGGATCATAGTTGAGGATTTGAGGTGAGGAGAAATTTCTTCACTCAGAGGGTGGTGAATATGTGGAATTCACTACCAAAGAATGTAGTTTAGGCCATAACGTTGTCTGATTTCAAGAAGAAATTAGATACAGCTCTTGGGGCTATGTAGGTGGAACAGAGACCAATGGATAAAAGCTAACTTTTTATCTGCAATGCCCTAACTATGTTAGGGGTTGTGGTTTTAAACAAAAAAAAGCTGTGGTTTACATACGTAGATTCAAAATAACACACTGCAGGTTTATTGAAAGAGATATTGCCCGTACAAACTGAAAGTAAAACAGCAGCCTGTGCAACACCCTAATGACATCACCATCAAGTCATGTGATCAGCTCTTAAAGCAATCATAGTAACCAGTTAAATATATATATTAATAATTGGTTTCTGAAAAAAAATTCTGGCTTCTTTTCTGCAACTTAAGACTGTTAAAGATGACTTGCTCATTATAGAATGCCAAACCTACTTCTCAATTTTAAAAAAAACTGCCTTGTAAAATTAAGGTTGAAACATCAGAGAAGCAGAAAGAAGATTGTGTTCAGTAGAAAGCTCTCTTCCAATTTACCTTCAGCTTAGATTTTCACATTTCTAGCAGAATTATTTTGCTAATCTTTTTCACTGAGGGCTGTGCCCTACAAATCTGATTTGGGGGAATGGTGGGTTACCCCATGACCCTGTTCTGAACACCAACTTACTAAATGGAGAGTTTATCAGTAATTCTCTTTGTTGCTCTCAGCTCCACAAATCCGCTCTCTGACACAATCCACCAATGCTCATAAAAGTTCCACCTACATTGTAAACAATTAACTCCTCTTTGCCCCTACACTTTACTGAAGGATACATACAAAAAGCAGGTTTACTGTAGGAGTGGCTGTGTTAGGATGACAGTACACTTGGCCTTCCTCTGTCGTGATTCCTTCTGGAAATGACTATGAAATTGGGAGCTGTGATTAAGTACACAGGGCAGGTTACAGCTTGAAATGCAAATGGTCAGTAAAAGAGTCCATCAGTGTGTTCAATTCACTTTTCACACACAAAACAATTTGAAAAATACGTACAAGAAGTTGGTAGATGTCCCTATATTTAGAACATACAATCTTTTTATTATATGCAACCATTATCAACATTAAGCATTGTCAGATTAACTGTAATATGGGTGGCACAGTGCCACAGTGATTAGCACTGCTGCCTCACAGCTCCAGGGGCCCAAGTTCAATTCCAGCCTTGGGTGACTGTCTATGTGGAGTTTGCACATCAGATGGATTAGCCATGGTAAATGTGTGGGGTCCCTGGGATAGAGCGGGGGAGAGGGCCTGGGTCAGATACTCTGTCAGAGAGTCGATGCAGACTCAATGGGCCGAATGGCCTCTTCTGCACTGTCTGGTTTCTATGATCTCTAGTCAAGCCCTCCTTCCTCTTCCCAACAACATGCTTCAATTGCAGAGCATTTTCTACTACAACAGAGTGGGGGTCCTGTGCAGAATCATGGAATCAATTGTAGTACCCCCATCCTGGCTGAGATCATTAGAGTTGCTTTGATGCTCTGTTGGGGCAGAATTTTAACCTGCAAGATGGGCATGGGTACCTGTCGGGGGTTCAAAAAAGGGAAAAATGTCAATATGTAAGGAGGCCAACATGAACCTGTTGACTTCCATTTAACTGGTGTGTGTCTCACAGCGCATGGGAAATCCCTATGCAATGGACCAATAATTTAAATATGCCGCCTCCTCACTATACTGAATGTCTGGAAATTGAACCTTGGATTATCACAGTAATGTCTACCATTTGGCTGTGACATTAGCTGTTCCTTCATGTTGCAACCTTGAAAATGTTCCAAACAATGGGGCTACCAAAAAATACATTTGCAATTGTAAACGTGTTTCATATTAAGGTTATTAACAATATTGTGAATAATGATTGAAAAATAACTGCAGAAGATACTACTTACTGTTCATTTTTAGGAAACATTTTCAGAATCTCACTCAACGTAATTGAACATTTAATTGTGTGCACACCTTACTGGACTGGATCACATGATCTGGGCTGCCTCAGTCAACGAACCTACTCGTAAAGTGAATACAGCACTGCACTGTCCCTCATGTACTGGGCACTGATTGACAATGTCACTGGGAAGATAAGTTATATTTGTGCTGTAGGTTGGAGCTCAGGCGCGTTGTTGAGCGGAGAGTAGAGCATTTGGTTGCTTTATACCAGGTGCAAGTGTTCAACGTGCTAGTGTGCAGAGCTCCTAGACAAAACTACACAGATCAAAAGCAGGATATTGCATCAGTATGACTCATGTTTACATTGAAGAGTCACTAGAATACACCCAGTTGGAGTTCAGAAGGCACGCAAGTAGAGAAAGATCCAAAATTCTACAGTGTGACACTAGTATGGGGATAAATACCACAAAAGTTCATTCCAGAGTTGAATCCACATTATTTCCGCTGTCTAAAGAGGGTAAAAATCCTTAGCCCTACCAGTCAGGGATGTGCAAGGAGGGTTGCAAATTAGGCTGCTGCCCAGAGATGGAGGGCTGTAGCCCTACTCAGCAATTTCCAGGATACTTCGGAACAATTTGGAAATTTGGCATGTCAGCTATGATTCTCACCAGTTTTTACAGATGCACAATAGAAAGCATCCTTTCTGGTTGTATCACAGCTTGGTATGGCTCCTCCTCTGTCCAAGATCGCAAGAAACTACAGAAGGTTGTGAACATGGCCCAGTCCATCACACAAACCAGCCTCCCATCCATTGACTCTGTCAACACTTCCCGCTGCCTTGGAAAAGCAAGCCGCAGAATCAAGGACCCTCACACTCTCTTCCACACTCTCTTCCACCTTTTTCCACTGGAAAAAGACACAAAAATTTGAGACCACGTACCAACTGACTCAAGAACAGCTTCTTCCCTGCTGCCATCAGACTTTTGAATGGATCTACCATATATTAAGGTGATCTTTCTCTGCACCCTGGCTATGACCGTAACATTATATTCTGCACCCTCTCCTTTCCTTTTCTCTATGTACTCTATGAACAGTATACTTTTGTCTGTACTGCGCGCAAGAAATAATACTTTTCACTGTATCCCAATACATGTGACAATAATAAATCAAATCAAATCAAATCAAATCAAAGTGGAGACTCTGTGGCCATAAACAAGACCAACTGTATAACAGAGATTAGGGACTGTCTACGCCAAGAATCCTCATGTTCCCGTCTCTCAGAATAACTCAGTATTGCGTTGATGGAAATACATTTGGTGAGATCATCATCCGAGTGGTAGCAGTGGAGTCCACCTAGGGGATCAAGTAGGACTGTAGCTGAAGAAAAGATTGGGATTTTTTCAAATGGCTGGCATAATGAGATTTTCCAGAGGTCCCCAAGCAAACCTTGTCCATTCACTCTTCCATTGTATTTTCCAGTCTGTCTTCTGTGACATGTGTTCTAGGTGGCTTTCTAATGGTAATGGTACTTGCCATTGCTGAATAATGAAGAAATCTGCCTCTGAGCCCTGGAAAGCTGGCAGAGACAGATGTTCCAGTCAGTCACGTTGCAGCATTTATGCTGCTCCGACATAATTTCAGCCTAAAATTTTGTAATGTTGAAGTTGGTTCAGAAGGGGAACCTGCAGCTAAGGCTCAGAGGAAAGCTGTTCAAACTGCTGAACTTTGACTTTCAATGACTCACCATTTTCATTACAAGAAGTCTCACAACACCAGGTTAAAGTCCAACAGCTTTATTTGGTAGCATGAGCTTTCGGAGCACTACTCCTTCATCACCTGTTGAAGGAGCGGCGCTCCGAAAGCTCATGCTACAAAATAAACCTGTTGGACTTTAGCCTGGTGTTATGAGACTTCTTACTGTGCCCACTCCAGTCCAACGCCGGCATCTGCACATCATATTTTCATTGCAGAAGTCCCTATTAAATTATGGACAATGTTAATTTCCTTATGCAAATAGTGCAAGCCAGATGTCTGTGAAGGTGTCAATGCTGTGGCATATCTCCACAGGGATCAGCCCCCAGCACCCCAAAACTTCAAAATCTTGCATCAGTCGCTATTTTTTGTGTATGAATATTAGAAAGGGAGAACATGCTGGCACAACTTCCCCACTTCATTGGAGAATTGGAGGTTCACTACTCATGATTCTCCAGCATGCAGGCATCCAAGCTGTCCTATCATGCACGTGTTACAACACCACAGTATCTAATGTATTTTATTGAGTTGATCAAGATATACTAAGTGGTTAAAAGATTGCTGGAAAATACATAAAGTAAGTGACCCATTAATTTCTTCGCTGCCACAAAGAACAGTTCTCCTTAAAACTTTCCTGCTGTTGGAATATTCTCTTCATTAAAACCTGCTGCAATATATAAAAACTGTTCATGGTGGTAGAGAAAAAACACTTCCTGAGACCAGTAATTGGTCTACCTCGAGGACATATTGCATAGAGCTTTACAGCAAGGAAACAGGCCCTTCGGCCCAACTTGTCTACGCCACCCTTTTTTTAAACCACTAAGCTAGTCCCAAATGCCCTCATTTGGACCATATCCCTCTATACCCATCTTACCCATGTAACTGTCTAAATGCTTTTTAAAAGACAAAATTGTACTCGCCTCTAGTCCTACCTCAGGCAGCTTATTGCAGACACTCACCACCCTCTGTGTGAAAAATTGCCCCTCTGGATCCTTTTGTATCTCTCCCCCCTCACCTTAAACCGATGTCCTCTAGTTTTAGACTCCTCTACCTTTGGGAAAAGATGTTGATTATCTAGCTGATCTATGCCCCTCATTATTTTATAGACTTCTATAAGATCACCCCTCAGCCTACTACGCTCCAGGGAAAAAAGTTCCAGTCTATCCAGCCTCTCCTTATAACTCAAACCATCAAGTCCTGGCATAGATGTCCTTGAAGCTCCTGAGCAAGTAAGTTCCAGCAAATCGGGAAGAAAAATTAATAGCATGCTCTATAGAATGCAAAATAGCTGTTTTTAAGCAATATAAAGTATTGGTTTCGATAAACTAAACTTCATTCCAAAATTGCTGATTCTTTTCTTTACTTGCATAGGCTTATAACATTTAATTTAGCAGAGTATGTTGCATCACTTTTTTAAATTATTTAATTGAAATTAAATGACTCCATCTCCTGGAGGTGTTATCAGAAACTTTTTTATTGCTTCCCAGCTGGAGGAATTTATTATCTTTCTCCTCTTCCACTGGAATGAGTGCTTAGTAAATACCCAGGTTCACAGTACAAGTCTCAATAATAAATTAATAACAAGAATAATGTGCCCTTCTGAAGGTGCAATCTAAATCTTAGAGATTGTAGTTTTTAACTGTATTTGAAGTAAACCTGTAAAGTACCTCACCTTGTCTAATGGACACTAGGCGGCCATTAGAAGCCTGCAAAACCACTTGAGGATGACTTTGCTCCAAATCGAAGAGGTCATCTTTGCCAGGCTTGGAGTTTCGTCCAGATCTTAGAGTACCAGTTGGCCCCATTGCACTCAGATATTTTCCCTCATGGTCCTTGAAGGCGATCTTCCCAGCTTTAAATTCCAAAGTGTAGCCAGTGCCCTGATCACGCTTCTTAATCAGTTTTCCATCATTTCTGAGAAACCTGTTGTCACAAGTCTGGATGCTGTACTTCTTATCTTGGTAGATCATGGTGATGAGGGCATCCACGCCCCAAGGGATGTTGCTGTCAGCCGATAGTTCATCTTCTTGGACTGAGAGATGGGCGTATCTTTTTCGACTGATGCTGAGAAGATTGGCTTGGGGGTGGCTGGCTAAGTGGATGGACCAGAGCTCTGACTCGGTAATGGTCTGTGCAAAACAGGAAAGGCGGTCTTCTGATCCGCCAAAGTAGCGCTTGTGGGGCTCAGATTGTAGGGTCCACCTGCCATCAGCGTGTGCAATAACCGTGAACCTGCAGTCTACATCAGGTCTCTCTGCCTCACATGACACGTTGCCATCCTTGTTAGCCAACAGGTAGCGCCCAAGGTGGCTCTTGAAAAAGACCACAGAGTTGTTGCCTTCGTCTTGTTCCAGCATCCAGATTTGCTTCTTTTTCAGGCTGACGCCGGATGCGTTGACTTTAAAACCGAATGCCTCTGCTGTCAGGTACTTATTGCTACGATTGATTAAGCCAAATTGGATCTTTAAAGCTTGGTGGGTTCCGTTAGTAGGCATTTTCTTTCCTTTCAGCTTAAGTTTCCTTCTTGCTGTAGAATTTTCGAATGGCTTTTTTTTTCGTGAGAGCTCAGAACCACAAACAATGCAGGCACTTTATGATCTGCCCGAGAGCCTTAAAGTGGACCAAATTGCTAAAACACCCAAATCCCAGAGAAATAGTCAATGGCGTCAGCTTAAATGCCTAGTTCCCCAACGTGTTGGCTCATCTACACTACTTTATAAAGCCTTTGATTGCAATTATCCAAAGGGTACCTCAGGAAGTATTTTTCATGCTATGAAGACTTCGTATTCCAAATTGGCTTCGTCGACTTTTTTTGTGCAAAAAGCAAGTTCTTGTCTCAGATGTTGCAGTCTGCTCTATTCGTTCATGCCGAGGATTACAGGCTCACAGATTTTAATAAACTGCCAGTGCTTTGTAATTAATAGCAGAGCTTGATGGCGCAACAAAGGGAGTTTTGTGTGAAATAGTGGTCCTTTTGTGTGTTTCCTTCCCTCGCGTTCCAGTGGGTACGTTTCTTCAGACTTACTTTGTCGGCTGTAAAGTCCTTTCTTGGTTTTCTCAGTTCACCTTTGTACACCAGCGTGCCCAGCCTCTCAAATACATCCCTCTGCTTTGCTCACCAGCTACCTGTCCCTCTGAATTCTTGTGCGGTATTTTCAGATGAAAAACCAGGTGATATATAATAGCCTTCCCTGCAGTTGGGTTGTTGAGGTGTCCTCTTTCTTTTTGCAGGAGTGTCGAGTTACTCTGTTCTCTGATTCCTTCTCCCCCGGTCACCTACAGCCTTCTCCAGTTGTACTGTTTAATCCTCTTTGCCATTATCCCAGGGCCTCTATTTCTCGGTTTTAATCCTTTGATCCTGTCTTATTCCGAAATACCTTCCTCCATCTGCACCATCTCTCAGTCAGTTGTGCTTTTCCCTGGTGAAAGACTCATTACAAAAAAAAGCAGAAGATTAACTCATAAAGAGATACATGATAGATACTCAATTAAATAATTTGGCAGAATATGTTCTGTGTTTCTGGACCTTACTCCCATTCTCTGCTAATATGTGAAATTTTAATTCCCATGCATTCCAAACCAGACAAAAAAATCTTCAAAATTCTGCAAACCTTCAAAAGATGACAAATGCCAACTAATTTTGTGTGTAAAACCAATTGCATATCTATAGCAAGTTGTGAATCATAGAATCCCTGCAGTGCGGAAGGATGCCATTCTACCCATTGAGTCTGCACCGACAACAATCTCACCCAGGCCCTATTCCCGTAGCCCCTCATATTTTACCCTGCTAATCCCCTAACACTAAGGTTAATTTCGCATGGCCAGTCAACCTAACCCGCACATCTTTGGATTGTGGGAGGAAACCCACGCAGACATGGGGAAAATGTACAAACTTCACACAGACAATGACCCGAGGCTGGAATTGAACCCAGGTCCCTGACGCTGTGAGGCAGCAGTGCTAACCACTGTGCCACTGTGCCGCCCAAATATTATATGGATATCAACTGTGCTTTCAGCTCCAAACTATTAACAGATATTGAAGAGGATTTAAACACCTTGTTATTTTCTGTTTCAGGAATGAATGAAGAGTGGATATTTTATATAATCATAAAATTCAATATTAGTCATTTTTGTTCAGGTTTGTGGTCGTAAACATGGTGATATTGTGAGTTGCAAAGGATATTCTATATGGTTAGCTTTCTTTCAGCCTCATTGCAATTGAGTCATTCTACTGTCATTCTCAGATCATCAACATGCACCATTGAACAGCTGTGTGATATCACCTATTGATCAGAAAACAAAGGGAAAGTCAGACTTTTTAAAGAGAGCCACAAATGATGGACAGTAATGGAGAAATACAAGTCCACTCTCCAGATTAGAAAGAGGGAGGTTGACTATTTATTGCATTAGTCACAGGCAAACGGCCCATGACATACTGAACATCACTGGGCTCTCCATCAATGTGCAGATTTTCAATTTACTTGCCTTCTGATCTTGTGACATAAATAGTAAAAATGTTCATTTTCCATTTCTGTACTTCCAGGCTCTTAAGCTCTATCGTAACTAATGCTTCAGTCTGCCAGTTTAAATAAAGATGAATTTTATCACTCTTGGCTTGTAGTTGGGGTACTTAGTGATAATGGAGTATTCCATTTAAGAACATAAGAAATAGGAGCAGGAGTAGGCCATCTAGCCCCTCGAGCCTGCCCCGCCATTCAATAAGATCATGGCTGATCTGACTTGGATCAGTACCACTTACCCGCCTGATCCCCATAACCCTTAATTCCCTTACCGATCAGGAATCCATCCATCCGCGCTTTAAACATATTCAGCGAGGTAGCCTCCACCACCTCAGTGGGCAGAGAATTCCAGAGATTCACCACCCTCTGGGAGAAGAAGTTCCTCCTCAGCTCTGTCTTAAACCGACCCCCCTTTATTTTGAGGCTGTGTCCTCTAGTTTTAACTTCCTTACTAAGTGGAAAGAATCTCTCCGCCTCCACCCTATCCAGCCCCCGCATTATCTTATAAGTCTCCATAAGATCCCCCCTCATCCTTCTAAACTCCAACGAGTACAAACCCAATCTCCTCAGCCTCTCCTCATAATCCAAACCCCTCATCTCCGGTATCAACCTGGTGAACCTTCTCTGCACTCCCTCCAATGCCAATATATCCTTCCTCATATAAGGGGACCAATACTGCACACAGTATTCCAGCTGCGGCCTCACCAATGCCCTGTACAGGTGCATCAAGACATCCCTGCTTTTATATTCTATCCCCTTCGCAATATAGGCCAACATCCCATTTGCCTTCTTGATCACCTGTTGTACCTGCAGACTGGGCTTTTGCGTCTCATGCACAAGGACCCCCAGGTCCCTTTGCACGGTAGCATGTTTTAATTTGTTTCCATTGAGATAGTAATCCCATTTGTTATTATTTCCTCCAAAGTGTATAACCTCGCATTTCTCAACGTTATACTCCATTTGCCATATCCTCGCCCACTCACTCAGCCTGTCCAAATCTCTCTGCAGATCTTCTCCGTCCTCCACACGATTCACTTTTCCACTTATCTTTGTGTCGTCTGCAAACTTCGTTACCCTACACTCCGTCCCCTCCTCCAGATCATCTATATAAATGGTAAATAGTTGCGGCCCGAGTACCGATCCCTGCGGCACGCCACTAGTTACCTTCCTCCAACCGGAAAAACACCCATTTATTCCGACTCTTTGCTTCCTGTCGGATAGCCAGTCCCCAATCCACTTTAACACACTACCCCCAACTCCGTGTGCCCTAATCTTCTTCAGTAGCCTTTTATGGGGCACCTTATCAAACGCCTTTTGGAAATCCAAAAACACCGCATCCACCGGTTCTCCTCCATCAACCGCCCTAGTCACATCTTCATAAAAATCCAACATGTTCGTCAAGCACGACTTTCCCCTCATGAATCCATGCTGCGTCTGATTGATCGAACCATTTCTATCCAGATGCCCTGCTATCTCCTCTTTAATAATGGATTCCAGCATTTTCCCTACTACAGACGTTAAGCTGACCGGCCTATAGTTACCCGCCTTTTGTCTCCTTCCTTTTTTAAACAGCGGCGTAACATTAGCCGTTTTCCAATCAACCAGCACTACCCCAGAATGCAACGAGTTTTGATAAATAATCACTAACGCATCCACTATTACCTCTGACATTTCTTTCAATACCCTGGGATGCATTCCATCCGGACCCGGGGACTTATCCACCTTCAGTCCCATTAGTCTACCCAGCACTGCCTCTCTGGTAACATTAATTGTATTAAGTATTTCTCCTGCTGCCAACCCTCTATCGTTAATATTTGGCAAACTATTTGTGTCCTCCACCGTGAAGACCGACACAAAAAACTTATTTAAAGACTCAGCCATATCCTCATTTCCCACTATTAACTCCCCCCTCTCGTCCTCCAAGGGTCCAACATTCACTCTAGCCACTCTATTCCTTTTTATATATTTATAAAAACTTTTACTATCATTTTTTATATTAATTGCTAGCCGAGCTTCATAGTCTATCCTTCCTTTCTTTATCGCTTTCTTAGTCTCTCTTTGTTGTTTCTTAAATTTTTCCCAATCACTTGTTTCTCCACTATTTTTGGCCACTCTGTACGCAGCTGTTTTTATTTTAATACTCTCCTTTATTTCCTTCGTTATCCACGGCTGGTTCTCCCTTTTCTTACAATCCTTGTTTTTTGCTGGAATATATTTTTGCTGAGAACTGAAAAGGATCTCCTTAAAAATCCTCCACTGTTCCTCAGCTATCCTACCTGCCAGCCTGCTCTCCCAGTCTACCTTAGCCAATTCATCCCTCATCCTATCATATTTCCCTCTGTTCAAACAGAGGACACTGGTTTGGGACCAAACTTTCTCCTCTTCCATCTGAATCAGAAATTCGACCATATTGTGGTCACTAGACCCAAGAGGGTCCTTCACAATAAGATCCTTAATTCTACCTACCTCGTTACACAATACCAGATCCAAAATAGCTCGTTCCCTCGTCGGTTCCGTAACATGCTGTTCAAGGAAACTATCCCGACAGCATTCTAAGAACTCTTCCTCCATTCCACCCTTACCGACTTGAGTCTGCCAGTCAATGTGCATGTTGAAGTCCCCCATGATTATTGCCGTTCCGTTTTTACACGCATCCCTTATCTGCTTGTTTATAGCCCTCCCTACCTCAACATTATTATTTGGGGGCCTATATACCACACCTACTAGTGTCTTTCTCCCTCTACTATTCCTCATCTCTACCCATAATGATTCCACGTTTTGTTCCTCAGAGCCTATGTCATCCCTCAGTACTACCCTGATATTATCTCTTATTAATAGCGCGACCCCACCACCTTTTCCTTCCTGTCTATTCTTCCTAAACGCCTGATACCCCTGGATATTCATCTCCCAGTCCTGGTCACCTTTCAGCCACGTTTCTATAATGGCCACTAGATCGTACCCACTCGTGCTGATTTGCACCATCAACTCATTTACCTTGTTCCGAATGCTTCGTGCATTCAGGCAAAGTGTCCTTATTCCAGCTTTTATCTGGACCCGCTTTGATGAGTCGCGAACACCCTCTCCCTCTACTCCCTTATCTAAATTACCGCCTTCATTCACTTGCACCCTCTCCTCTACCATTAATTTTGTAATTCCCCTTACCCCTGCATCCTCCACCCCATCAATTAGTTCCTTGATCCTAGTCAACTCTTCTAGCTCCCCTCCCCCCAACCTATCTAGTTTAAATTCTCCCCAGTAACCTTAGCCAACCTACCGGCCAGGATATTGGTCCCCGTGTGATGAGAGGGATGTGGGGTAGAAAGTGGTGTTCTATTCCATGGCAAGGATTGAACTGTTATTGCTATCTAGGAATGCTAGCCATCTCACTTTGAGTTGAATGTTTCATTTTCTTCTGTCCTAAAATTTCCTAAAGTTCAATACACGGTCTTTATTTTAAAGTTAAAGTTTACTTATTAGTCACGAGTAGGCTTCCATTAACACTGCAATGAAGTTACTGTGAAAATCCCCTAGTCGCCACACTCCAGCGCCTGTTTGGGTACGCTGAGGGAGAATTTAGCATGGCCAATCCACCTAACCTGCACAACTTTGGACTGTGGGAGGAAACGAGCACGCGGAGGAAACCCACGCAGATACAGGGAGAACATGCAGATTCCGCACAGACAGTGACCTGAGCCGGGAATCGAACCCGGGTTCCTGGCGCTGTGAGGAGCAGTGCTAACCACTGTGCCACTGTTTCCATTACAGTTACTTCTGTGTCTTATGATGTGAAAATTTATGTACCGCAAACCCTGGCTTTGTCTGTTGTACCTGTATTTTGATTCATCTGCAAAATGGCATTCCCATCATGCATTCACATTTCTGGTGCAGGCTGTACCAGGCACCATTTTGGATAGGTAGGTAGCGCCAGCGCTAGGAATCTCTGATATCATGATTCAGCATATAACACTGAATTGACAACAGCAGTGTTAGTTTCAAACTCAGTGCTTTAGCTCACACCCTCTTTTAACAACATCAGGTTAAAGTCCAACAGGTTTATTTGCTATCACGAGCTTTCGGAGTGCTGCTCCTTCATCAGGTGAGTGGAGAGTTGGGTTCACAAACAGGGCATGTTTGTGAACCCAACTCGCCACTCACCTGATGAAGGAGCAGCACGCTGAAAGCTTGCGATATCAAATAAACCTGTTGGACTTTAACCTGGTGTGGTGAGACTTCTTACTGTGCCCACTTCAGTTCAACGCTGGCATCTCCACATCATGGCCTCTTTTAACAACACGCAATTGAGCATGCATTCAGCAGCAGGGAGACAACAATGTAGTCATTAGAATCATAGAAACCCGACAGTGCAGAAGGAGGCCATTCGGCCTATTGAGTCTGCACCGACCACAATCCCACCCATTAGTTTTAAACTGTGAAGTGTTTAAGGTCGTGAAAGGTGTTAGATTAATGCAAGGTCTATCAGCTAATTCATCACAGTGTATAGATTAAATGGGGGATTTTCATTTGACTGTTGAATATATCTGGTTAAAATTCATATTACCAATATTGGCAAGCGACAAGATCATCGCATGGTGGCACAATGGTTAGCACTGCTGCCTCACAGCGCCAGGGACCCAGGTTCAATTCCCTGCTTAGATCACTGACTGTACAGAGTCTACATGTTCTCCCTGTGTCTGTGTGGGTTTCCTCCGGATGCTCCGGTTTTCTCCCGAAAGACGTGCTGGTTAGGTGCATTGGCTATGCTAAATTCTCCCTCAGTGTACCCGAATAGGCGCTGGAGTGTGGCAACTAGGGGATTCTTACTGTAACTTAACTGCAGTGTTAATGTAAGCCTATTTGTGACACTAATAAATAAGCTTAAAACTTTAACATCAATGAAAATAATATTCAAACCTATTCATTCATCTCATGACAAAGACACAAAGGGAATCATTTTCACCCTCACTGTCTGGGTGGTAACCTGGAGAAGTGGATCACCTACACATTGCAGAACCTGTCTAATTTTCAACCCATTGATTCATTTTTTGCCTTACTCTTTAAGTTGTGCTCAATATGTTTGTTAGTAAAGTTAAAAGTGTTTTCCCATATTATATATATTATATAAAAAATGATCAAACCAAGCAATGATGTGTCAGATACTATTTTAGGAAGGAATATATGATGCCTTTTAGTTCATTTGGAAAATATTCAAATCCAAAATCAATAAAAATATGAAACCTTTCTCTGGGGCCTCGAATTAAATGCTGTGAATACTGTTCATTGTTTATATTGTCAAATTTCCTTCTCTTTACCCTCTGCTTCCCTGATCATTGGTGCTGACACATACTGGGACACCTGCAGTAATAACCATGCTGCGGCCCTGTGCTGGGGCAGAGGTATCGCTTGGTAATAAAGCGATAATAATGCACGGCTTTGGATTGGATCTATGAGCTGTATACTTGTTATCGCTAATACACCAGATGATTTGCACCCGCCTATTCTCAAGGTTATTGCAAATATTTAATCATTCATTTGTCGGATGTTTGCAGGATAAAGAACCATTACAGTTGAGTGCTGATGTACAAGGATAGTCTCTTAATGGAATAGCTGTAGTAAAATCAGCTGTGACATACATGCACTAATCCATAAATACATTATAGTAATGAACATGAACACACAGTAAATTCCAGACAGCAAAGCCAGGATAAAATTCTAAACGTTACACTGAAAATTTATCTGATTATCATTAAAGAGCACTTGCAGTATACCTGAACAATTTAAGTTGGCAAATAAGAATATTGGAAATTTGGAACACTCTCCCTCAAAAAATATTTAGATTAGGTGAATTCAAATGTCAAACTTGACATTGACAGATTTTGTGACACCAGGATATTAAGGGATAGTGAATGAGCGTCCAATCCACACCCTCCTCACCATGCCAACCTACTTCCACCTCCATATATCGGCCATCTTTGCCTCAGCTTGGACACTGCAGGAATCCTCTTTCATGCCACTGTTACCTCTAGATTCCACTATTCTGACACTTTTCTGGTGGCCCTTCCCATCTTGTATCCTCTGTAATCTTGAGTTCATGTAGAATTTTGAAGCCCATATTCTAACTTGCACCAAGACCTGTTCAACCATCATCCCTGTGCTCAGTGACCTACATTGATGCCTGAACAAGCAACGCTTTTATTTTCAAATTTTCATTCTTGTTTTCAAGTCCCTCCATGGCCTCACCACTCCTTATCTTTCTAATCTCTTCCAGTACAAAAGCCACGCAGATATCTGCAGTCAGCCAATTCTGGCATTCCTGATTTGAATTGCTCCACTAAAGGTGACTATGCTTCAGCTTTCAAGACCCTTAGTTATAGAATGTCCTTCCTAAAGGTATATTACGTCTCTGTTTACGTTTTCCATTTTAAGTTGTTCTGAACTCTGATCAGCTCATAGGGCTGGTATTAGTGTTCATGTTGGGAGGTTCATTTTAATGTTGTTTTGTCCCAGGTCTGACATAGCAAAGACCAATCTGAGGTCCCTAACTGCTTCAAGAAGACAATCATCATCCCTGTACCAAAGAAAAGCCAGGCAGCGTGCCTTAATGACTATTGCCCAGTGGCTCTGACATCCATCATTATGAAGTGCTTCAAAAGGTTAGTCATGGCACGAATCAATTCTGGCCTCCCAGATTGCCTGGATCCACTATAGTTCGCCTATCACCACAACAGGTCCACAGCAGATGCCATCTCCCTGGCCCTATACTCAACCCTGGAACACCTGGATAACAAAGACACTTGAGTCAGATTCCTATTTATTGACTACAGCTCAGCCTTGAACACCATTATTTCTACAAAACTCATCTCCAAACTCTGTGAGTGGATCCTAGATTTCCTAACCCACAGACCACAATCAGTAAGGATGGACGACACCACCTCCTCTATGATTATGCTCAAACACCGGTCCCCCACAAGGCTGTGTCCTCAGCCCCCTACTATACTCCTTATACACCTATGACTGTGTGGCCAAATTCCCCTCCAACTCGATTTTCAAATTTGCTGATGACACCACTGTAGCGGGTCAGATCTCAAACAATGATGAGACAGAGTACAGGAAAGAGATAGAGAATCTAATGAACTGGTGCAATGACAATAATCTCTCCCTGAATGTCATTAAATGAAGGAGATAGTCATCGACTTCAGGAAGTATAGTGGAAGTGGAAAAGTCGAGCGCTTCAAGTATCTAGGTGTCCAGGTCACCAACAACCTGTCCTGGTCCCTCCATGCCAACTTATAGTTAAGAAAACTCACCAATGCCTCTACTTTCTCAGGAGGCTAAAGAAATTTGGCATGTCCACTACGATTCTCACCAACATTTACAGATGCACCATAGAAAGTATTCTTTCTAGTCGTATCACAGCTTGGTATGGCTTCTGCTCTGTATAAGACCGCAAAGAACTACAAAGGGTCATGAATGAAGCCCAGTCCATCACGCAAACCAGCTTCCCATCCATTGACTCTGTCTACACTTCCCGCTGCCTCGGCACAGCAGCTAGCATAATTAAGGATAAAAGCAAAATACTGCGGATGCTGGAACCTGAAAAGAAAATGCTGGAAAATCTCAGCAGGTCTGACAGCATCTGTGGGGAAAGGATGGAGCCAATGTTTCAAGTCTGGATGATCCTTCATCAGAGCTGAGAGCAAAGAGAATCAGCAGATCTTTATACTGAGGGGGATGGTGGGGGGCGGGGGGGGGGGGGGGGGGGGGGGGGCGGGGGTGGAATGGGACAAAGGGAATGTAAATGAGGATACAGAAGGCTGAGATGATGCTAAACGTGTCCATTAAGTGATCAGAATGTGTGAATGGCAGAACAGAGGTACAGATTGTTAAAGGACTGCCTGAAGAATGTGGCAGTTGCCTTGAAGAGGGGAGGAGAAGGGGGAGGGGGCAAGAAGGAGAGCTGGAAAGGAGAAGTGGAAAAATGGAAGCGAGAAAGAAGGATGATAAAATGGATGAATGAGATGAAACGACCCCACGCACCCTGGATATACTCTCTTCCATCTTCTTCCATCGGGAAAAAGATACAAAAGTCTGAGGTCACATGCCAATCGACTCAAGAACAGCTTCTTCCCTGCTGCCATCAGACTTTTGAATGGACCTGCCTTATATCAAGCTAATCTTTCTCTACACCCTAGTTATGACTGTAACATTACAGTCTGCACCCTCTCCTTTCCTTCTCTATGTACGGTATGCTTTCTCTTTATAGCGCACAAGAAACAATACTTTTCACTATATACTAAAACATGTGACAATAATAAATCAAATCAGGTTGAATTGCCCAATCAGTGGTGTTTCAGAGCAGCCTTTCCTGCTCCTTCACCCTCCAGCCGCTGCTGACTTTCCCTCATCAACCCACCTGGTCGTTGCTGGCCCTCCCTCTCACACATCTCCCTGTTTGTTGCCGACCCTCCCTCTTTCCTCCGACTTTCCTTCTCACTGACCTTCCTGGTCCCTGACAATCCTCCCTCTCACCGACCCTCCAGTCACTGCCGACCTTCCCTCTCGCTGCCTCCCAATCTTGCGGCCTACTCCTGCAATTCAAAGTCACTCTTCCCGCCTCTCATCACTCATTTTGTGAGTCCTCACTCACAGCGAGGTCTGGGACAGGGAAGTGGGTGATTTGGAGAGAAGGTCCGTGAGAAGGAGTTCCGGCAAGAGGGAGAGCTTGTGAATATGATCGACGTTGACCGGGCTGGTTGGGGAGTGGGAGAGGCAGAGAGCAGTAGGGGCGGCAAGCTGCAGAATAGGAGAGGCAGTGAGCCAGAGCGTCCGAGAGCAGGAGAGAGAGCAAGCTGGAGTGCAGGAATGGTCTGGAAAGAGGAAGAGTTGAGAGATTGGCACAATCAACGATAATAGATAATTTACAACATAGCTAGATGAGAATTGTACATACCAACTCCTTGTATCAGAAAAGTAGCACAAAAATGTTAAAATATCAGTAAACACAATGGATACCATAAAGATTGGAATGAGATAACCAAAAATAAATTTAGAAATGCAACTTTTACAAAGTATCAATGTTTAGCGAGCATGTATATAGCGTCTGTGGTGAGAAATTCTGACCATGAAAACAGAACAGATGGGATCTTGAGCGCAGCCTCTCTGTGCACCAGATCACCCTTACTGGACGTAAACCTGATTTTAATTAATTTCCATGTAATTAACTAGTCCCCTCACCACAGAATCTCCCCTCACGGTAAATTCATACCTCCCCGACATTCTTTACAGGTTTTTTAAAAACATAAACCTGCCAAGGGAATCCCTCTGGGGGTGCAAAGGTAAGTATAGTCCCCAGGGGAGAGGGACATGGCCAATTAGTGCCAACCTGTGCCAGGGGGCAATGCCTGGGCCAGGCCCCAGTGGGAGCCCCATGTTGAGGGGGTTCATTTATGTGTGGTGGGGGAGGGGAAAGTTTTATTTATTAGTGACAAGTAGACTTACATTAACACTGCAATGAAGTTACTGTGTAAATCCCGTAGTCGCCACACTCCGGCGCCTGTTCGGGTACACTGAGGGAGAATTTAGCATGGCCAATGCACCTAACCAGCATTTCTTTTGGTCTGTGAGAGGAAACCGGAGCACCCACAGACACAGGGTGAATGTGCAAACTCTACCCAGACAGTGACCCAAGCCGAGAATCGAACTTGGGTCCCTGGCGCTGTGAGGCAGCAGTGCTAACCACTGTGCCACCGTATGGAGGTGTATATTTCATAACGTTGCCATATAGAGGGGAAGCATCAGCATGAATCAGAAAGCTAAGGATGTCTAGCTATGGGCATTGATACAGGCAAGGGAACAATGCAAGCCAAAAGGTATTCAGTTTAAAGTTTATTTATTAGTCACAAGTAGGCTTACATTAACACTGCAACAAAGTTACTGTGAAATTCCCCTAGTCGCCACACTCCAACGCCTGTTCAGGTTCACTGAGGGAGAATTTAGCATGGCCTTTCAGACTGTGGGAGGAAACTGAAGCACTCAGAGAAAACCTATACTGACATGGGGAGAACATGCAGACACCACACAGACAGTGATCCAAGAAAGGAATTGAACCCAGGTCCCTGGCGCTGTGAGGCAGCAGTGCTAACCACTATGCCACCATGCCGAGAGTGGTCATTGAGTGTGGGGGGGTGGAGGGGCACTGAATTGCCAGTGATCATTGTGGTTTGGGCGGTTGGGGGAAGAGAGACCCCAATACCTCCATGATGGGGGTGGGGGGAGAGTTTATTTTTATTTCTGATCAGGGTGCCCTTTAAAGATGGCACCCAGATCTCTGTGGAGCCTTTTGCTGGCTCTAAAAGTCCACACCCTGCCAGAGGGATAGTATAAACCATGGTCACTCATTTCTTTAAAGAGGCTCAAACTCTGGTGAGAAAACTGATCCGTGCAACTGGAGATTTACATGTCAGTTTTCTCACTGAACCAAATTCTGGTAAGATTGCCCCTGTAGATTCAGATGAAGGGGCCCAGTGAACAGTTCATTGATAGAAACTAAGATGTAAGCAAAATATTGCGGATGCTGGAATCTGAAACAAAAATGGAAAATGCTGGAAAGTCCCAGCAGGTCTGACAGCATCTGTGGAGAGGGAATAGAGCCAACTTGAAATGTTGGCTCTATTCTCTCTCCACAGATGCTGTCAGACCTGCTGAGATTTTCTAGCATTTCCTGTTGTTGCTAGAAACAACTTCTGGGCAAATAGAGTTAAGCAGAGAGAGAGAAGACAAGTTGTTCCATTACTAAAGACTTAGATAAGCTAAGGCAATGTACTGAGAAATCTAAGAAGCTTGCCATCAATTTTAGGCATGTTTCCCACATAAAACAATAATGACACATCAAAGGTACTTCATTGGCCTTACAGCACTTGGAGACATTTTGAGGTTGTGAAAGGCACCATATAAACTTTCAACTATCAACATAAACATATTTATCATCCCAGTAGAAATCAATTACTTTAAACAAGAAATCTTAATTCTAAGTGACTAACTTTGAGAAATTGCACAACAAGATTTCAAGTTTTATGACTTTTACTCTAACAAATGAACTAAAATCAACATGGACTGAACACTATTTAATAGACAACTAACACTGAACACTACACTAGAAAAAATATAATCTGCTCCCCACCACTTAACATGACCAAAACCCATGTCACAGCTATGCTTCACTGCCTGCCCTCCACGGAACTACAATTTTACAACAACCAGTCCAATATCACTTTAAGTTTCCAATGAGTTTGCTGCTCTTGGTTGTGCCGAACTTTAATGTCCAGTGTGGTAACATAGCCCCTTTAAGTGGGCAATTTTTGAGAACCACATGATCAGGCCAGACCCCATGGAGTGTCAAGGTGGGAAGCTGAGCCAATCGGGTGCAAGGGCGCGTGTCCCGGGTCGGGGAGGATCCTCAATTGGAGCCAATGAGGAGTGGAGAATAATCGCATGTTTAGTTCTGTCAGACATTTATTTGTAAATAACTAGTTATCATTGGTAATAAACTCTTCTTTGCTTTGAGTCAGAAGGAGTCACCTTCAATCTATTACATCCAGTAACTATCAAAAAGCCCTCCTCAGTTTCCAGAGAAGTCTTGAACTGAATGCGAGCAACAAAGCCCACTCCAGCAATTATTCCCACTTCCCCTCCCCACCCCACCTCTCACCCAACCACACCAGGTTGAATCTTCCTGATTCTTCAGTTGCCACAGATGCATCTCTTCGACCAGACACTGTTTTCCCTCCTGCATTGTGCCTGGTAGTCCACAGAAAGGCCGCACTCTCCTCTCCGCTGACCACACTAGCTGCAGTCCTTTGTCTCTCAATGAGACCTTCCTCACTAGCTCCCTCTCCTTCAGTCCATATCCGGGAGACAGAAAGTCTGCCCATAGTTATGCCTACACTGCTCTTGCCTTCGTTTGAAGTATGAACATTTTTGACCTGGCTCTTGACCTGGGCATTTGTGTTCTTATGTCAACCAAGAAACTCAGGCTTGTTCTCTGGCAAAATTTGGAACAGATTAGATAACTTTCTTCATGACTCCATTTTACCTTGAATTAAAGAGATAGTTCCAAATATTTACACCGCACACGTATAACAGTTGTTTGTCAATTTTTAGATTGTGCTTTCTAAATTTAAATAAATGTATGGAAAATCAGGCATTACAATTTTCCAGCCAGTACTCTCTGCAAGTATTGCACCTCACTGGAGAATTGGTTTAATAAACCGCAAGAGTTATGTTTCCATCATGTTACAAGAAAACATTTTCAACATAATAGTTATTCAGCAATTTTACATTATCTATTAAAATTATTGGTGTTTTTAAAAAAAATTGATTTGATTGACTTGAATAATCCAGACACGAAAATCATTAGAATCGTTACAGTGCAGAATGACACCATTCGTCCCATCAAGTCTGCACTGACTCTCCAAAAGAGCATCTTACCCAAGCTCTTCCCTCTGCGCTATCCCCTGAACCCCACGCATTTACCATGACCAATCCACCTAACCCGGACATCTTTGGATTATGGGAGGAAATTGAAAAACAGCTGGAGGAAACCCTCACAGACATGGGGAGAACATGCAAACTCCACACAGACAGTAACCTATAGCAGGAATGGAACCCGGGTTCATGGCACCATGAGGCAGCAGTGCTAACCGCTGTTAACCCTTGAGAGCCTTGCACTCAGCTCTGAGTTTAATTATTCATAACTTGTATGAGTTTGACAAGCTTTAAATGCTCAGTTCAGCTTCACCACTGCTAGAGTGCTGGTATTTCCAAACGTAAACACTAGGGATAGTTTGGCCAGTTATACGTAAGACGTACTTCCCTGTGTATAAGACATGTTCTTATTTTATAATTTAGTGCCTATGCTAAAATGTTATGTTTTTAATAATGAACAATGAATGTAGGTACAGCACATGGAAAGGTGAAGTTGTTCCTTATTTTCAATTTATGAATCTTACCACACTTTGAGGAAAAGATGAAGAAAGATCTGTTTCCCGCCAACAGGGGGAGGGGGCAAAGCCGAAGCTCACATTAAGCCGGCAGCGAGTGCCATTGCACATATGCAGATTTCTCTGTCAATTACCTTCCCCCCCAGCTACCACTGGGCTTCGCTACCAACTGCCCCTCCCGCTATTGCTGCCCTCCACAACAGATTCCCCCCATCCCCCCCATTCCCCCCCCCATACGACTGGCCAATCGTCCACCTTCCGCCCACCCGATGGGCTGGCCGATCACCCCACTCCCTCTCCACCGCACGGACCGGCTGATTGTCAGTTGTAGGGTGTGCCGCATTCGTACCCCCCCCCCCCCCCCACCCCCACCCACCCTCCTGATCCCAGTTGCAGAGTTCACACGTCTCCCACCTGCCTCTATCTTTGGCTCCTCCCCACAGGCCCCATCCCCTGGCACTGCCCGGTACCCAGTGGGCACTAGTAGTGGCAGGGTGCCCAGCTGGTGCTGGCAGGCTGGCACTGCCCAAGGGGCACCCCCCTGCCCCAACTCCTGGAGACCTCCAGTCCCACTGGTGAGGCCATTGTGACAGGTCGCATTTGGGAACCATACGTGATCCTCATCGGTGAGGACCTTCACCAGCAAGGCGACAAAGGCAAGTGAGCCCAGACAAGCCAATGTCCCAGGCTCACTTTTAATGTTTAAATTCGACTTTAAATAGGATTCAAACTTGCCGGCTCACCCTGCCCATCGACCAGTGGGGCGAGATGGTAAGATCGCTCCTCCCGCCCCCTTATTTTTGAACTCCATTCCCTTTGAAATAAAGGCCAACATTGCATTTGCCTTCCCTATTGCCTGCTGAATTTGATTGCTAGTTCTTTGTGATTTATGCAAAGCCCACCGGCTGCCCCAGTACAAGTCTGCTACATGTCTTCAGCCTGTATTCTGCCTAATGTAGGACTCCACCCACTGGGGTGATCACCCACTCAGTCCCAACTGACCTTCTTCTGCTATTTGCCTTAAAGAGAAAATCATCACAACTTCCAAATCCCTCTGTGCTGCAGCTTTCTGCAGTCTTTCTCCATTTTAATCATTTTCAGCTCCTTTATTCTTCCCACAGAAGTGCATAACTTCACATTTCCCGACATTATATCCATCTGCCAAGTTTTTGCCCACTCACTGTCTACATCTCTTTTTAGATCCTTTGTGTAATTCTCACCATTTGCCTTCCCATCTGTTTTTGTACCACCTGCAAACCTGGCAATAGTACATTCACTTCCCTTGTTCAAGTCATTATTGTATATTGCAAATAATTGTGGCTCCAGCACTGATCCTTGTTTCACTCTATTAGTTACAGGTTGCCATCCTGAAAATGTCCCTCTTATCCGATGTCTTATGTCTTCTATTAGTTAGACAAACCTCTATCCACACTAATAATACTGTGGCCTAAGAAGCATTTGCCACCAGTAAGTGAGTTTTTTTAAGCTACCCTTACTGTACAGAACTGGGAGGAGCAGAATCTGCATGTACTGCTGAGGACTGATGCCAGCATGCAATCTGCCATTTTCTTCCCTATAGAACTTAATTGAAGGGCTGCTGTCAATAATGCAACAGCTACAGACATCATCACTGACTTGGGGAGACCTGCCTTTGGAGGTGTGACAGTTGTGGTAGCTCAAATATTACTGAAATAAAGCCTGAGGCTTTGTGCGTGCCTTAGGCCACCAGCTTCTGGCATTCATTTGCAGTGTCTTGTCTATTTTAAGTTGGCCAAACAGGCCAAAGCCAATTTTACCTACCAAACTTTAGGACTTTTATTTTAAATTCACACATTTTTATCACAAGCGTTATTGTGAGATTTCTTTTGTGACAGAAACATTTTTTTAAACAAATAAAAGTTGTATTAATTGTAGCAGCAGCAATGTTTTTCTGAGTGTTTCAGGTTTTTCTATTCTCTACCTTTATAGGAGAAAAGTATCAGTGGACTGGTGGGGACTAAGTGCTGGCAACTACTGAAGGTACTTAAGCCAGATGGTTTTGCTTTTGCAAACAAGCCACTGGATCCTTTTACAAGAGCTGTTAAATCAGGATTCCTGGGGTTGGGGTAGAGGGCGTAATACAATTAATTGATTGTTTTGACTGAAATTAAGCAACATTGTCCAATTAAAATAATTAAGAACAGTTTGGGGCACTTCTGCTTTTGGAAAGGAAAACTGCTTCAATTGTACCGTGGGTAAGACATTGACTAACTGCATGGCAGAGGTTGTAACTCTTTTTAAAGTTTCTGTCTACTCATCAGGGTCTTGGATTCCATTAGTTAGCTTCCCCATCTCCGATTTACCTAAAGCCAATTGCATGATGCGATTCAGTCACTGGACAAGTGTGTTGTCTAAGTTTAAAAGCTTTAAAATGTATTTATTATTTATTAGTGTCACAAGTAGGCTTACATTAACACTGCAATGAAGTTACTGTGAAAATCCCCTAGTCACCACACTCCGGCGCCTGTTCAGGTACACTGAGGGAGAATTTAGCATGGCCAATGCATCTAACCAACACATCTTGCAGACTGTGGGAGGAAACTGCAGCACCCGGAGGAAACCCACGCAGACACGGGGAGAACATGCATTCTCTGCACAGACAGTATAATATTCAAACATCTGGTACCCAAGCGCCCCTCCCAGCTTTGGCGTGAGTGTGGGGCAGAGTCTCGGAAGAGGGGTACATGTTTCTGTGACCCCAGTTGGAGTCACAACCGACAATTGGGGAACCACTGATTTAGAAACTGTTAAACAGATGGAGAGTTGCCAGTGTAATAGTTTATCTTGTAGAACATTGGAAATTGTGACAGAATGTGCACAGAACAGAGAATTTGAGTTCATTCCCATGAATTAATTTAGTTCATGATTTTGGTTGCATCACTGTGTGGGTGAAATTATTCTCGTCAATGATCTTACTTGGTATTAATACAAAACTTTCTTTTTGCTGAAATTATTAATTGGTGGAATTTCATTTCTTGCTTTGCTAAAAAGAGATGTCTAAGTTTTGTTCACTTAAAAAGAGACAAGGAAAATTGAGAGCCAATCACATTGGCCACTCCATCACACCTTCAATTCACTTGCAAATAGGATATTTTCCTATTCGTGACTGAATGAGACTCAGAAAAATAACACCAAAAAACCTGTGGATGTCTTACTCTGGTTATTTTGAAATAAAACTTAGAATCATGTTATATTTTTCATGGTATCATAGTTCCGATTCAAATCTTTTTTCAATTAACACATGGTACAATTTTATTGGAACTCCTATGGCCCACTGAGCATTATATCTGCCTAAGGATCTGTGAATTTTATGTGTTTAATCCATTTAAAACAGCAGTGATCAGGCTCTGATTTCCAAGTTGCATTTCTATTTTCCTAACAGCCCAGATTAAATTTCAACTATGCTGGAATGAATGCTATAGAGCTCAGCCTTGTTGGATTGGTTTCTAATGATTATTTCATACCTAGTCTCATGTCGTTAGTTTTGCTTACACGCTGCACTCTTCTTTACCTGGTTTTCCTACTACAGTCAGGCATCTATTACTTAATCAATTCGAGAGATTGTTCATTCAAAAATGTACTGGACAAGAAAACAAATCTTAGCAACATAAATGATCGTATCTCTTGATACCCTGGTAATTAGAAACCTGGTTAACTCTCTGATGGAAGCAACTTTGGTGAGAAGGACGAGTAATTGTTTTCCCTTCTCTCCTGAAGGCACTGCCTTATCTTGGAGAATGGGCAGCAAACACCCTCTTGGATGAACAGGAAAAACTGAGATAGTCAATCTGGCAGTCCTACTTAGATTATAGAAGTGGAACGTCAGAATAAGACTAATTCCAATCCGAAACACAGCATTTTCATGGTGGTCTCTCTTTCACTTCCGATGGCACTTGCCCAGAAATATTCTTCCTTCTGTTTCAACAATAGACACAGAAAGAAATGTACCCATCAGCCAACACTTCCAGATTTCCATTCCTTTCTTCTACCTCTTTTGGGCTTTATTATGTTCTGCCCTAAAGTCTTCAATTCTTCTTTTTGATTCCTCAAGAAAACAAGCCTGGCCAACTTCCATTGAAAAAGTTCATCATGATACAAAGGAACATAGGAGCAGGAGTAGGCCATTCGGCCCCTCAAGTATGTTCCTCCATTTAATTAGATCATGGCTAATCATCTACCTCAACACTACTTTCCCACGCCATCTCCCCTATCCCTTCATGTTATTAGTATCTAGAAATCTATTGAGCTCAGTCTTGAACATACTCAATGCCTGAGCTCCCACAGCTCTCTGGGGGAGAGAATGCCAAAGGTTTACTATGCTCTGAGTGAAAGGTTCCTCCTCACCTCAGTCCTAAATGGCCTGCCCCTTATTCTGAGACTGTATATCGGGGAAACATCCGATCCACAGTTACCCTGTCATGCCCTGTAAGAATTTTGTGTGTTTCATTTATTTATTTAGCGAATGCAAAAAGTCACAAAGCCAATCAGTTTCTTCCAGTCCTGCTGTGTTGACTGTGAATAGGCCTCTGCTGAGTCTGTGGATTGGACACTCTTCCATGGTGTGGTGCATACTTAGCTCTCTCCCACAGGCACTAATGCCCCATCTGTGGCAGTTGGCCTAGCAGGGGCTGTGGCTGGTCCTGAACCTGTTGAAGGTAGACCAGTCTTTCCTTGGAAGGTTGAAACCAGGCTGTTGTTGGGTTGGGTTTGAGACCAGGTACTTGTTTGTCGTGTCCAATGCTTTCCATTCACTTGTCCAGGTGGTATTTGTGTTGAAGTCCTGTGTGGGAGGGTGTTCCAGATCGGCCTTCTTGATGGGAGTTGTACTTGAGTGGACTGAATAGATCAGCTGGGGCAAAATAGCAAATGTTTTCTATCATATTGTGGGTTTTTACAAATCAGCGGATATGTGGAGAAGTGATGTTTGTTGGGACAGGAAGTTAAGGGAGTCCTGTTGAGCGTAGTGTTCCAATAGTGATGCACACGATGTAGCATTCAGCTGGGTGTCAACTCAGTGTGTGTGTGATGATTGGGGGCGCAGTATTCTGCGACTGAGTATGAGAGTGCGAGTGCTAAGGTTTGGAGGGTGGTGGCGGCAGCATCCACATTGAGTTGATTAGTTCGGCAAACAAATAGTCTTTGGAATTGACCTTTGCTGCAGTTGTTTTTAGGTGTTCTTGGAAGGTTAATGTCCTATCTAGGGTCACTCCGTGGTATGTCGGAGTTTTTGATTTGATTTGATTTGATTTATTATTGTCACATGTATTAACATACAGTGAAAAGTATTGTTTCTTGCGCGCTATACAGACAAAACATACCGTTCGTAGAGAAGGAAACGAGAGAGTGCAGAATGTAGTGTTACAGTCATAGTTAGGGTGTAGAGAAAGATCAGCTTAATGCAAGGTAGGTCCATTCAAAAGTCTGACAGCAGCAGGGAAGAAGCTGCTCTTGAGTCAGTTGGTACGTGACCTCAGCTTTTTGTATCTTTTTCCTGAAGGAAGAAGGTGGAAGAGAGAATGTCCGGGGTGCGTGGGATTCTTAATTATGCTGGCTGCTTTGCTGAGGCAGCGGGAAATGTAGACAGAGTCAATGGATGGGAGGCTGGTTTGCGTGATGGATAGGGGATTGTATGGTGCTTTAACTTGTAGCCTTTCATTTGGATGTTGATCTCTTTATTGGCTTTTGCATTGTGAAGATGGAATAATTTGATACTATTTTGCAGGGCTTGGCTTGAGACACCATGTGTTACAGTATTGTTCAAAATTTGACAAGTCCTCATTTAGGGTCTGGTCCAAGGTGTCAAAGTCAGGGGCTTGGGTAGTGACAATAAGAAGTTTAACAACACCAGGTTAAACTCCAACAGGTTTATTTGGTAGCAAAAGCCACACAGGCGTTCGGAGCCCCGAATCTAAAGACACAAACTCAATTTACATGAATAATGGTTGGAATGCCAATACTTACAGCTAATCAAGTCTTTAAGATACAAACAATGTGAGTGGAGAGAGCATCAAGACAGGCTAAAGAGATGTGTATTGTCTCCAGACAGGAGAGCCAGTGAAACTCTGCAGGCCCAGGCAGGCTGTGGGGATTACAAATAGTGTGACATGAATCCAATATCCCGGTTGAGGCCGTCCTCATGTGTGCGGAATTTGGCTATCAGTTTCTGCTCAGCGACTCTGCGCTGTCGTGTGTCGTGAAGGCCGCCTTGGAGAACGCTTACCTGAATATCAGAGGCCGAATGCCCGTGACCGCTGAAGTGCTCCCCAACAGGAAGAGAACAGTCTTGCCTGGTGATTGTCGAGCGGTGTTCATTCATCCGCTGTCGCAGCGTCTGCATGGTTTCCCCAATGTACCATGCCTCGGGACATCCTTTCCTGCAGCGTATTAGGTAGACAATGTTGGCCGAGTTGCAAGAGTATGTACCGTGTACCTGGTGGATGGTGTTCTCACATAAGATGATGGCATCTGTGTCGATGATCCGGCACGTCTTGCAGAGGTTGCTGTGGCAGGGTTGTGTGGTGTCGTGGTCACTGTTCTCCTGAAGGCTGGGTAGTTTGCTGCGGACAATGGTCTGTTTGAGGTTGTGCGGTTGTTTGAAGGCAAGAAGTGGGGGTGTGGGGATGGCCTTGGCGAGATGTTCGTCTTCATCAATGACATGTTGAAGGCTCCGGAGAAGATGCCGTAGCTTCTCCGCTCCGGGGAAGTACTGGACGGCGAAGGGTACTCTGTCCACCGTGTCCCGTGTTTGTCTTCTGAGGAGGTCGGTGCGGTTTTTCACTATGGCGCGTCGGAACTGTTGATCGATGAGTTGAGTGCTATATCCTGTTCTTATGAGGGCATCTTTCAGCGTCTGGAGGTGCCTGTTGCGATCCTCCTCATCCGAGCAGATCCTGTGTATACGGAGGGCTTGTCCGTAGGGGATGGCTACCTGGTGTTGTTAAACTTCTTACTGTGTTTACCCCAGTCCAACGCCGGCATCTCCACATCTTGGGTAGTGAGGCAGAGATCGCCGGCATATATGAATTTTCAGGAGGTAGTTTTTGGAAGATCATTTGTGTACAAGTTGAACAGGGTTGGAACCAGTACTGAGCTGTGGGGAGTCCATTGGTTTGTCTCTTCCATGTACTTTTTGCCTGTCCAAGGTGAACCTTTGATTGTTCAACAGTGTTCCAATGCTTTTAGTCACCCAGGGGAGGAAGGCCCATGACATCTTCAGGAGGAGGCCAGTGTGCCAAACAGTGTCATGGAGTTTGAGGAAGAAAGCACCTATCTTCACATTTTTCTGAAAACTGTTTTCAATGTAAGTGGTAAGGGCCAGTACATGTTCCCCTTTGCTGCAGTCCTTATGGAAACCAGCTTTGTTGATACTAAGGACTTCTTCTTTAATTGGAAATACGCACTGAAGGATGAGGCATTCAAGGATTTTTTATGGTACCGACAGAAGAGAGATTGGACAGTAGCTAGCTGCAAGGAAAATTGAGAGCGAATCACGATGGACCACTCCATCACACCTCCAATTCACTGGTAGAAACTTGCAAATAGGATGTTTTCCTATTCTTGACTGACTGAGAACTGGAAAAAAAATGCCAAAAAAAACCTGTATGAGCTCTCTTCTGAGTTATGGTATGGAGATGATTTTTGCTGTCTGTCACTTCTTGGGAATGATGTTGCAATTTATGACAATCGTGTAAAACTGAATCAGCCAGGCAAGAACTTGGGGCCCGAGGTGTTCCATAAATTATGGCATGATATTGTCACATCCTGCTTCCTTGCCACATTTCAAGTCTTGTAGGACCTTCTTTAGTTCTGCAACCACAAAGGAGGAGGAGCTGATGTCTTCTCTGTGTTGCTGATTGCGTTGTCTTAGTTCACCTCGAATGTTTCATTTAGTGTTTTTTGTCCAGGGGTGTCTTAGCTATTGCACAGTAAGAAGTCTCACAACACCAGGTTAAAGTCCAACAGGTTTATTTGGTAGCAAATACCATAAGCTTTCGGAGCAGAGCTCCTTCGTCAGATGGAGTGGATATTTGTTCTCAAACAGGGCACAGACACAGAAATCAAATTACAGAATACTGATTAGAATGCAAATCTCTACAGCCAGCCAGGTCTTAAATGTACAGACAATGTGGGTGGAGGGAGCATTCAACACAGGTTAAAGAGATGTGTATTGTCTCCAGACAGAACAGCTTGTGGAATTCTGCAAGTCCAGGAGGCAAGCTGTGGGGGTTACTGATAATGTGACATAAATCCAACATCCTGGTTTAGGCCGTCCTCATGTGTGCGGAACTTGGCTATCAGTTTCTGCTCAGTGTGTCGTGAAGGTCGCCTTGGAGAACGCTTAGCTGAAGATCCAAGGCTGAATGCCCGTGACTGCTGAAGTGCTCCCCCACAGGAAGAGAACAGTCTTGCCTGGTGATTGTTGAGCGGTGTTCATTCATCCGTTGTCGTAGCGTCTGCATGGTTTCCCCAATGTACCATGCCTCGGGACATCCTTTCTTGCAGCGTATCAGGTAGACAACGTTGGCCGAGTTGCAAGAGTAGGTACCGTATACCTGGTAGATGGTGTTCTCACGTGAGATGATGGTATCCGTGTCGATGATCTGGCACGTCTTGCAGAGGTTGCTGTGGCAGGGTTGTGTGGTGTCGTGGTCACTGTTCTCCTGAAGGCTGGGTAGTTTGCTGCGGACAATGGTCTGTTTGAGGTTGCGTGGTTGTTTGAAGGCAAGACGTGGGGGTGTGGGGATGGCCTTGGCGAGATGTTCGTCTTCATCAATGACATGTTGAAGGCTCCGGAGGAGATGCCGTAGCTTCTCCGCTCCAGGGGAGTACTGGACGACGAAGGGCATTGCTGCAACGGCCTCAGTACTCAATGCCGTCAACTGCCAGTTTCCAGATGCAATTTTACAACTCATCCGCTTCATCCTGGACCACAATATCTTCACCTTCAACAACCAGTTCTTCATCCAGACACACGGAACAGCCATGGGGACAAAATTCGCACCTCAATATGCCAACATCTTCATGCACAGGTTCGAACAAGACTTCTTCACCGCACAGGACCTTCAACCGATGCTATACACTAGATACATCGATGACATTTTCTTCCTTTGGAGTCATGGTGAGCAATCACTGAAACAACTATATGATGACATCAACAAGTTCCATCCCACCATCAGACTCACCATGGACTACTCTCCGGAATCGGTTGCATTCTTGGACACACGCATCTCCATTAAGGACGGTCACCTCAGCACCTCACTGTACCGCAAGCCCACGGATAACCTCACGATGCTTCACTTCTCCAGCTTCCACCCTAAACACGTAAAAGAAGCCATCCCCTACGGACAAGCCCTCCGAATACACAGGATCTGCTCGGATGAGGAGGATCGCAACACCTCCAGACGCTGAAAGATGCCCTCATAAGAACAGGATATGGCGCTCGACTCATCGATCAACAGTTCCGACGCGCCACTGCGAAAAACCGCACTGACTTCCTCAGAATACAAACACGGGACACGGTGGACAGAGTACCCTTCGTCGTCCAGTACTTCCCTGGAGCGGAGAAGCTACGGCATCTCGTCCGGAGCCTTCAACATGTCATTGATGAAGACGAACATCTCGCCAAGGCCATCCCCACACCCCCACTTCTTGCCTTCAAACAACCACGCAACCTCAAACAGACCATTGTCCGCAGCAAACTACCCAGCCTTCAGGAGAACAGTGACTACGACACCACACAACCCTGCCACAGCAACCTCTGCAAGACGTGCCAGATCATCGACACGGATGCCATCATCTCACGTGAGAACACCATCTACCAGGTACACAGTACCTACTCTTGCAACTCGGCCAACGTTGTCTACCTGATACGCTGCAAGAAAGGATGTCCCGAGGCATGGTACATTGGGGAAACCATGCAGACGCTGCGACAATGGATGAATGAACACCGCTCAACAATCACCAGGCAAGACTGTTCTCTTCCTGTGGGGGAGCACTTCAGCAGTCACGGGCATTCAGCCTTGGATCTTCAGGTAAGCGTTCTCCAAGGCGGTCTTCACGACACACGAGAGCGCAGAGTCGCTGAGCAGAAACTGATAGCCAAGTTCCGCACACATGAGGACGGCCTAAACCGGGATGTTGGATTTATGTCACATTATCAGTAACCCCCACAGCTTGCCTCCTGGACTTGCAGAATTCCACAAGCTGTTCTGTCTGGAGACAATACACATCTCTTTAACCTATGTTGAATGCTCCCTCCACCCACATTGTCTGTACATTTAAGACCTGGCTGGCTGTAGAGATTTGCATTCTAATCAGTATTCTGTAATTTGATTTCTGTGTCTGTGCCCTGTTTGAGAACAGATATCCACTCCACCTGACGAAGGAGCTCTGCTCCGAAAGCTTATGGTATTTGCTACCAAATAAACCTGTTGGACTTTAACCTGGTGTTGTGAGACTTCTTACTGTGCTTACCCCAGTCCAACGCCGGCATCTCCACATCTTAGCTATTGCAAGCAGACGGCGGGAGACATGGTTGGGAGTAACTGAGGTTTCGAGTGGGTGGCGTTTGGGCTGCTCCAAGGCAAGGATTAGGCTCCAGCCCTTTCTGCTGGAGTGTGTGAAGTTTAGCTCTGCTATGGTTTCCTCCCAATTAGTGCAGCATTGAGGGACACTACCTCTGTGTCCCCTTATGTTTCATATGCCTTTAGGAGGGCAGCACTCTCTTCATGTTTCGTAGTGTGATTATCTAGCTGCTGCGTTCCATGGTTTCACTGTATTTTGTCCAGTTGGCTTTCTGGAAGTCCCATCGCATTTTCTTGGGGTTGTTGACTACTGGAATACATAAGCCTAAATGAATGAGTAGAGGACACTGCTGACTGTGCAGGAAGTCATCTAAAACAAGGCTCTGTGCAGGGTGGGAAGTCCCATTTAGAGAACTGGGGATTCACATAAAAGTTGACCAATTGAAAGTGAATGTGCTGACATTGGCACTTAAGCAAAAATGCCCAACTCACAATTCAGCCAGCCTAACTATGTTAGTTACAATTTAAATTAATTGTTCAATAATTGTAGCACTAAACAATCTGCTACTATTTACTTACAAATATTTCTATATGTATTATTTAAATCACAAGTTTCAGGCCTATGTAAATCATTATTTGAACTTTAAGTGAAATTACTTCTTGAATATTGCTGATTTTAATGCTTCAAAGATTCCATCCCTTTTTCTCAGTGTCACATTTTGTTGTTTTTCCCTTTGGACAGTTTTTGGAGCATTGTTTAACATCATGCAAGAGATTGCGAAGTGAACTACACTTAGGTACCTAATTATTGATGTTGTGAACAGAACTGCTGGGGGAAAGTCATTTTCCGTCTCTATCTGTTGCGTCGATTGTTCTTAAGAGAATGCAGGTAGAATGTCTCAAAAATGTCTGGCTGTCCGAAAACAGGACATTTTTATAAGCTGCCATTTATTGGTTTTAATTGTTACTAAAGGAGTGAAATAACTTACTGGGATAAATCAGTTAGGTGCTGCAATGGCACGACGGTGTGCCAGACCAGTAACTGGCTTTGCGCACAAGCCTTTTCCTGCACTACAAGTGGTCCGAGCAACACTTGCTCCTCCGATCTGTACTTGCAATCCAGCCTTACTTAACCAATTATTTAATACTTTTTCAAACTATATTTCTCCACTGTTATGTTTCTTTTTATTAGAGTTTGAAAAATAGAGTACTTATTCACCTTATTTCATGTGTCTCCTATTAATTGAATTAAGGTTCTGATTTTTTATCTTCGAAAACTTGCAAGATCTGAAATCCAGCTTGGATCTGGTCCAGAAGTGCTAGTATTGAGACACTGTACCTGCACTGTAATTGAAGCTGTGAAGTATTGATTAGGCCCACAGAGAACCCAAGTCTTGTGTCAGATAATCACCAACATTTATAAAACATATTAGCCAGTACTACAAAGCAATTTATTGTGGCCGATTACCAGCGTCTCTAATGGGTGGGCACCTGGTAGAAGCGCTCCAGGAAACGTGACGTGAATCACTGTCCATTCCTGCTCCTTGTAGGCCAGCTGTCAGTTCAAGCTGGTCCTGGAAATGAGTGACCAGACCAGCAGACTGTTACAGATTTCTTTTTTAAAATGCATTTATTAGTATCACAAGTATACTTACATTATCACTGCAATGAAGTTGCTGTGAAAATCCCCTAGTTGCCACACTCCGGCGCCTGTTCGGGTACACTGAGGGAGGATTTAGCCTGGCCAATGCACCTAAACTAGCATATCTTTCAGGCTGTGGGAGGAAACCGGAGCACCCAGAGGAAACCCATGCAGACACGGGTAGAACGTGCAGACTCCACATAGACAGTGACCCAAGCCAGGAATTGAATCTGGGTCCCTGATGCTGTGAGGCAGCAGTGCTAACCACTGTGCCACCGTGCGGTTGTATTAAGGTGTGTTTAGTAGCATCCTTAGGACTACTAATGTAATTTTCAAATTTGAACATTGTCAAGCAAGATTTGATACTGAGGCACACAAGGAGATATTAGGATTGGTGACCAAAAGCTTGGTTAAAGAGGCAGGTTTTAAGAAGTGTCTTAAAGGAGGAGTCAGAAGTAGAGAGATGACATGGTTTAGGGAAGGGATTTCAGAATTTTGGGCCTTGACAACTGAAGGCATGGCCACCAACGGTGGAGTGATTAAAACTGGGGATACGCATGAAGCAGAATTGGAGAAGTGCAGAGATCTAGGAGGGTTGTACAGCTGAAGGAGGCTACAGATAGGGAGCGGCAAAGCCACAAAGCAATTTGAAAACTTGGATGCGTTTTTTAAAATCATGTTGGAAAGTGAGTCGATGCAAATCAGCGAGCACAGGTATGCTGGGACCTGATGCGAATTAGTAAACAGGCAAAAATGTTTTAGATAAGCATAAGTTAATGCAGGGCGGCACAGTGGAAAAGTGGTTAGCACTGCTGCCTCATAGTGCCTGGGTTCAATTCCAGCCTCGGGTGACTGTGTGGAGTTTGCATATTTTCCCCTTCTGCATGGGTTTGCTCCAGTTTCCTCCCACACTCCAAAGATGTGTGGGTTGGATTGATTGGCCATGCTAAATTGCCCCTTTGGTGTCAGGGGCATTAGCAGGGTAAATACGTGGGGTTACAGGGATAGGTCCTGGATGGGATTGTAGCCAGTGCAGACTCAATGGGCCAAATAGCCTCCTGTACTGTAGGGATTCTATAATTCTATGAAAGGCCATCAAGGAGAGCGTTGGAATAGTCAAGTTTAGAGGTAACGAAGACATGGATGAGCTGTGTTTTACTTCAATGTATGAGGTACACTCATTGCAAATGAATTTTGCAAAGAGGACTGTCAACATACGTGATCCTGTGTCGAGTCATCCTAATAGTATGAGTAACACAATCCCATTTACAAACATGTATAGATTTCTTTCTCTGTTTATTAGGATGATTCACAGCCCCACAATTTACGCAAACCTCACTCGCAAAAAACTACCATGTTCAGGTGATCTTTAAAATGTTGGTGTGAAAAGATCAAGGTTGATTGTGTATTTATCATATTTGCAAGGCGTGTTAATCAGTCACTTATATTAATTATGTCGCAATAATTGCCATAATACAAATACATTTTGACATTTTGCCAACTTGATTTATTCATTCAATTCAACCATCCCATATTTGCTTTATTTCCCCTCCCCATATTAGGGATTATGTGTTCAAACATGGCACATTGTTCTGAAACCAATGAACTGTTGAACTGTAGTTCGATACAAGGCTGCCTCATAAAATATATACTTGAGACAACATTTTACATATTATTCAAATTTATTCAACCATACAGAAAATATTTGATTATTGCAGTATTCATTCCAATGTGAATAACTCCAATCCCTTTAATAGAATATTGTACTGGATAAAAGAACTTCTTTCAATGCTGTACCTTATCATAAACACTGCAAAACGCATATCATACAAATGAATTAACTTGAAACGCAAGCACTGTTGTTCTAATATGCAAGCCATCTTGCACACAGTAGAGTCCGACTGTCAAGAATGAGATGAATCCTAACACCAGAATCACCAGTCACCGGCATGGTGGCACAGTGCCAGGGACCCAGGTTCAATTCCGGCCTTGGGTGACTGTGTGGAGTTTGCATATTCTCCCTGTGTCTGTGTGGGTTTCATCCAGTTGCTTTGGTTTCCTCCCACAGCCCAAAGATGTGCAGGTTAGGTGGATTGGCTATGCTAAATTGCCTCATAGCATCCTGAGATGTGTATGTTATGAGGAATGGTGTGGGGATAGGGCCTGGGTATGACGCTGTGCCGGAGAGTTGGTGCAAATTCGATAGGCCGAATGGCCTCCTTCCGCACTGTAGCGATTCTATGATTCAGTTAATCTACTGTTGGATACAGAGAGCTGATCATTAATGTGTCATTTTTAAAAAAAAGATCTGTTAAAACAAGCTTTTTGTTTTTGGGGAATCAAGCTAATATTTAAAGTCGACTGGCAAAAGTTAGAAATACTGCCTGATTTTCTGAGCAATTCAGCAATCTGTTTTCATTTCAGATTTTCAGCATCTGCAGCCTTTTGCTTCTGATTTTTGTGTCTTTGTTAAGCTGAATATTTAAATGTGACTTCTGCTTTATTTTACAATTTTCTGAATATGGCTCATATTGCCTGCTAATTTAAATGATAGTAGCATGCAACCCAGTGCCAAACACAATGCTATCACAGACAAGTAGTCTGGAAAGGGATAGTGTCATTTACCTTCTCTCTCCATTCTGCTCATAATCTACCAACAGTTCCTGAGCTCCTTGCCGTATTCTCTCCATTCATGAGTGGTTTCAGGATGTGAGGCTCCAATTTCATACATACATCGGTAAAGTTGGGACTTTGCTCTTTTAGAAGGGAAGGTTGAGAGGAAATTTGATAGAGGCGTCCAGAATCGTGAGGCACCGTGACAGAGTAACTGTTCCCATTGGAAGAAGGGTCAAAAAGCAGGTCAGACTAACAAAAGAACCAGAAGCAACAGGAGGAAAAGCCATTTTGCGCAGCGAGTGATTAGGATCTGGAATGCAATTACTAATTTCAAAAGGGAATAACTATCAGAAAGGAAAAAAATTGCAGAGGTATAGAGAAAAGGCAAGGGGGTGGGACCACAGAAGCTCTTACAGGGCGCCAGCACAGAGCCTCCTTCTGTGCTGTGACCATCCTATGACACTGGCCAATGCTCTGCTGGGACTGAAGAGCTCCCAGCCTCTTAATTGGCCACTTAAGGGCATCAATTGTCCTTTGGGAAGGCAGGTTGTCTTCAACCCTTCCTGTCCCGACTTAAATGAGGGCTATCAGGGAGGGGACAGGCTCTCCATCCAATACCATTCTACCGAATTATATGTCCCCATCACCTCCTATTCTGCTCCCTGGGAAATTAAATTCCACACTTCAGGTGCACACTCTTAACAAATGACCATCCTGCCAGATATGTGCATGCATGTTGCAGATGCCATTGTGGAAACAAAGGGTCATCTGTAACAATGAAGCTACAGACCTTAATTTAAAGGAAGAATTCCATTGTGTCCCAAAAAGACTGCCTTGTGATAGCACCAAGACAAGGTAATGTGTTCAAAGATTGTCCTGATAGAGAGCTAATTTCTCAGTGCTGACTAGTGGTGGTGTATTGGAACTGCAGTATACTGTCTTCAAACTTACCTGTTCATCCTGAGAAACAGCTCCATCCTATCAAAACATGTTTGCATTTCCAGGTCAATTTAGCGGCACATTTTGGGTAGTAGTTGTCTCAATCTTCCTCTCCATTTCACATCACCTCAAATTAAATACTGCACAGTAAGTAGTCTCACAACACCAGGTTAAAGTCCAACAGGTTTATTTGGTAGCACGAGCTTTTGGAGCGCTCCTCTTTCAATACTGCGGCTGATAATTTTGTCGAGTAATCATCTATCTTATATTACAAACACTAAAACAGCACATGGAAAACATGAGGCGCGAAATTATCACTGTCAATATTAGCATCCAATTTCTGGGCCAATGTTACTTGAAAAACACAAAGATTTAAACAATTTTAAATGAAAGCAATTTTGTAAAAATGCAATTCATATTTTATTAGGAGTTAACATAACTGTAGTTACTTAGCTCAGGGGCAAATACTTGGACTCTAATTCCTTCAGGCAGTTTCTGATTACACTAGTTCACCTGATGGATTCGATGCAAGATCAGTTGTTCACTGTTGAGGTTGGTGTTGTCTCGTGTGATTTGAAACAAATGCTTGATTTGTTGACCTGATTGCAATTATTACATATGAAGTTACTTTTGAAATGGTGGGTGAAAGCACCACTGGCTTTGCAGCATACTCACTTGCAAGGGACCTAACTCTGTTCCTCTCAAATGTTATGAGGACAGAGACTTTTCCATTTGGATCTGCCCAGTATTGGTTGCCCTCCCCACCCCCCCCACCCCCCCACCCCCCCAATCAATTCTAGTGGAGTCCAATTTACAGGCGCTGAGATTGACTTTCAGAATGTGTTTGTATATATTCTACACTCGCACAAATCCATTATCAGCACATGGGCACAATCTCCATCCAAAAAAATAGTTTTAAAGTGTATTAGTCAGAAGTAGGCTTACAGTCACACTGCAATTAAGTTAATGTGAAAATCCCCTAGTCACCCCTATTCGGGTACACTAAGGGAGAATTTAGCATGGCCAATCCACCTAATCCGCACATTTTAAGACAGTTGGGAGGAAACTGGAGCACACGGAAGAAATCCACGCAGACATGGGGAGAACGTGCAGACTCCACACAGACAGTGACCCTTGGGGAACCTTATCAAACGCAAAGCGTTTGATAAGGTTCCCCATGGTAAGCTTTTGCAGAAAATACGGACACATGGGATTGACGGTGATATAGTGGTTTGGATCAGGAATTGGCTAGCTGTAAGAAAACAGAGGGTGGTGGTTGATGGGAAATATTCATCCTGGAGTTCCATAGAACCATAGAACCATAGAAAATTACAGCTCAGAAACAGGCCTTTTGGCCCTTCTTGTCTGTGCCGAACCATTTTATGCCTAGTCCCACTGACCTGCACTTGGACCATATCCCTCCACACCCCTCTCATCCATGAACCCGTCCAAGTTTTTCTTAAATGTTAAAAGTGACCCCGCATTTACCACTTTATCCGGCAGCTCATTCCACACGCCCACCACTCTCTGCGTGAAGAAGCTCCCCCCTAATATTCCCTTTAAACTTTTCTCCTTTCACCCTTAACCCATGCCCTCGGGTTTTTTTCTCCCCTAGCCTCAGCGGAAAAAGCCTGCTTGCATTCACTCTATCTATACCCATCAAAATCTTATACACCTCTATCAAATCTCCCCTCAATCTTCTACGCTCCAGGGAATAAAGTCCCAACCTATTCAATCTCTCTCTGTAACTCAGCTTCTCAAGTCCCGGCAACATCCTTGTGAACCTTCTCTGCACTCTTTCAATCTTATTTACATCCTTCCTGTAACTAGGTGACCAAAACTGTACACAATACTCCAAATTCGGCCTCACCAATGCCTTATATAACCTTACCATAACACTCCAACTTTTATACTCGATACTCCGATTTATAAAGGCCAATGTACCAAAGGCACTCTTTACGACCCTATCCACCTGTGACGTCACTTTTAGGGAATTCTGTACCTGTATTCCCAGATCCCTCTGTTCAACTGCACTCTTCAGAGTCCTACCATTTACCCTGTACGTTCTTCTTTGGTTTGTCCCTCCAAAGTGCAATATCTCACACTTGTCCGCGTTAATCTCCATTTGCCATTTTTCAGCCCATTTTTCTAGTTGGTCCAAATCCCTCTGCCATCTTTGAAAACCTTCCTCACTGTCCACTACACCTCCAATCTTTGTATCATCAGCAAACTTGCTGATCCAATTTACCACATTATCATCCAGATCATTGATATAGATGACAAACAACAATGGACCCAACACCGATCCCTGCGGCACACCACTAGTCACAGGCCTCCACTCAGAGAAGCAATCCTCCACAACCACTCTCTGGCTTCTTCCATTGAGCCAGTGTCTTATCCAATTTACTACCTCAGTTACTAGTGGTGTACCGCAAGAATCTGTTTTGGGGCCACTGCTGTTTGCCATTTTTATTAATGACCTGGATGAGGGCGTGGAAGGATGGATTAGTAAATTTGCGGATGACACTAAAGTCGGTGGAGTTGTAGACAGTGCAGAGGGAAGAGGCAGGTTACAGAGGGACATAGATAAGCTGCAGACCTGGGCTGAGAGGTGGCAAATGGAGTTTAATGCGGAAAAGTGTGAGGTGATTCACTTTGGAAGGAGTAACAGGAATACAGAGTACTGGGCTAATGGTAAGATACTTGGTAGTGTGGATGAACAGAGGGATCTGGGTGTCCATGTGCATAGATCCCTGAAAGTTGGCACCCAGATTGATAGGGTTAAGAAGGCGTACGGTGTGTTAGCTTTTATTGGTAGAGGGATTGAGTTTTGGAGCCAGGAGGTCATGCTGCAACTGTACAAAACTCTGGTGCGGCCGCATTTGGAGTATTGCGTACAGTTCTGGTCGCCGTATTATAGGAAAGATGTGGAAGTGTTGGAAAGGGTGCAGAGGAGATTTACCAGGATGTTGCCTGGTATGGTGGGAAAATCATATGAGGAAAGGCTGAGGGGCTTGAGGTTGTTTTCGTTAGAGAGAAGGTTAAGAGGTGACTTAATAGAGGCATACAAGATGATCAGAGGATTAGATAGGGTGGATAGTGAGAGCCTTTTTCCTCGGATGGTGATGGCTAGCACGAGGGGACATAGCTTTAAATTGAGGGGTGAGAGATATAGGACAGATGTTAGAGGTAGGTACTTTACTCAGAGAGTAGTAAGGGCATGGAATGCCCTGCCTGCAGCAGTAGTGGACTCGCCAACATTAAGAGCATTCAAATGGTTATTGGATAAACATATGGATGATATTGGAATAGTGTAGATTAGAGGGGCTTTAGATTGGTTTCACAGGTCGGCGCAACATCGAGGGCCGAAGGGCCTGTACTGCGCTGTAATGTTCTATGCTCTAAGCCGGAAATATGAACCTGTGTCCCTGGTGCTGTGAGGCAGCAATGCTAACCACTGTGCCACCATGCCGCCTTAATTCCCAGCCATCAGCGTTCATGCCAAGTTGGTACTTGTCTGATCTTTTGTGTGTCAATCACAATAATTTTAATAAAAAAGAAACAGAAGTGAGCATACACAAAAGTATGGGAAGATTGTGTGCAGTGTAACCTCTTCCTCTTTGGCAAAATCACCAGGGAAAGCTCACATTTTCATAATTGGAAATAACCAAGAAGGATTTCCTGTTTGGGAATTTAGGTTGGGTTTTCCCTCTCGTGGGACTTCTTAGTTTTTACCCCACATGCATACAATCTTCCATTGCTTCACAGCAATTCTACTTTCTGCTCCAGTCCGATGTTGATTTGAAGAAAAGGATACATTATACATGTTGAAGGGTGATGTTTCTAAATTCATAGGTGAGATAACATCTAATGTTTGACAAGAACTCATTGCAACCTTGTAGGATTAACTTGAAGGGTTCTCGATTACTTCAGAACATCTTGGCAGATCTGTGGAATTGTGTAAAACTATCCTAGCCTTACATCACAGTCTCCGCGCACGTCATGGTGCAGAGTATTCTTGCCCACTTTCCTCTTTTTCAGCATCTCCGGAATTAGCAATATATACGACAATTCCACTGGAAACCCAGATAGTGCCAGCGATGTCACTCAGCAGCAGGATAATCATTCATAAAAATGGAAGCCCATTACATTCTCTTATTGTTAGTGGTCCTGCTGGGGAGAGCTGAAAGGGAAAGGAACAAGCCTGTTGACATTACTGGTTTGTGTGGCTGAGCACCATATTAAGTGGTTGCTTTGTCCACTCAGGCAGTGATTGAGTTGTGTTTTAAGAATGTATTAATGTTCCCCTACGTGCTATAAAGATAAAGTTCCAGACAGCACAAATTTTAAACCGTGGATGCGTTAGCTTTGCCTTTAACGCTCTTGGACTAGAAAGGAATTGCTAACTAGTGACCTATGCTAGAAAGTGCTTATGGGTGAGGACAGGATAACGTTCATCTCATGATCAAATCCCCCGCTGTAACTCACTGACACAATGAATGAGGTACCTCATCACAGTACACTCTGATGAGGTACAGGGGAGCTGCAGGTATCCATATAGTAAGAGTTTTAACAACACCAGGTTAAAGTCCAACGGGTTTATTTGGTAGCAAATACCATTAGCTTTCGGAGCGCTGCTCCTTCATCAGATGGAGTGGAAATGTGCTCTCAAACAGGGCACAGAGACACAAAATCAAGTTACAGAATACTGATTAGAATGCGAATCCCTACAACCAACCAGATCTTAAAGATACAGACAATGTGGGTGGAGGGAGCATTAAGCACAGGTTAAAGAGATGTGTGTTGTCTCCAGACAGGATAGCCCGCAATACAATAGAAACAAAACACATCTCTTTAACCTGTGCTTAATGCTCCCTCCACCCACATTGTCTGTATCTTTAAGATCTGGTTGGCTGTAGGGATTTGCATTCTAATCAGTATTCTGTAACTTGATTTTTGTGTCTGTGCCCTGTTTGAGAGCACATTTCCACTCCATCTGATGAAGGAGCAGCGCTCCGAAAGCTAATGGTATTTGCTACCAAATAAACCTGTTGGACTTTAACCTGGTGTTGTTAAAACTCTTACTGTGTTCACCCCAGTCCAGCGCCGGCATCTCCACATCATGGTATCCACATAGGCAGAGACTAGCAAAAAATGCACGCGAGGAAAAAAGGCGTGAATGTATGCAACATGATAGCATTCTGAAGCAAATTAGACCTCAGACTGAGCTGGCCAGCCACTCTCCATGGTGGGTCCCACCAAAGTGTAATGGTGTTTCCACTCTTTCCAGGATTGATGCTCTTTTTCTTTTGCTGTCCTGAATTCAAGGTAAGTGTGAAGTGGTAAAAGAAAATGCTGGAAACACACAATCGGTCCAATCTGATGAAAGGTCTTTGACCTGAAACGCTCACTCCTTTACTCTCTCCCAAGATGCTGTCTGACCTGCTGAAGGTTTCCAGCAGTTTAATTTCAGATTTTCGACATTCCCCTGTGGCTGTGAGATTTGTAACTCTGATAGTACATCACAGCTGAGTGGAAGAAGGGTTTTTTTCACAAGTGGGAAAGAAGGTAAGTAATTTTACAGTATTTAAATATGAAGTTCAGTCAGTTCCTCCTGATGAGTTATTTTTAAGTCCTGCTTTTTATGCCATTTTTATAATCATCAAACCGCAGGTACATTCCTACAAAAAAATAAAAGCCTTTCAATCCAGCAATGGTAGATTTGGTCCTTTAACTGAATATTTTACACCACAATTGAAATTCAGAGAAATCTTGCAGAAATACAAGATAGAAATCAAGGAGAAGACATGGGGGGAATGGCCAAGACCTAGCACAGAAATGTCAGGCCAAATGGCTGTAACAATGCTATGATTCTGCAGGCACAGAGGCAAGTAATGTAGATCATTAGATATATCAGGAATTTAAACTATGTTGTAAGGTTAAGGAAGATGGATATATTGGGCCTGATTGGGTGGCACTCCAGCCTCACAGCACCAAGGAAGCAGATTTGATTCCAGCCTTGGGTGACTGTCTGTGTGGAGTCTGCACATTCTCCCCGTATCTGTGTGGGTTTTTCTGGGTGCTCTGGTTTCCTCCTACAGACCAAGTGCAGGTTGAGTGGATTGGCCATGCTAAATTGCCCCTTGGTGTCCCAAGATGTGTTCGTTAGAGGGATGAGAGGGGTAAATACATGGGATTACAGGGATAGGCCGGTGGTGGGCCTTGGTAAAATGCTTTGTTGGAGAGTTGGTTTGGACTCAATAGGCTGAATGGCCTCCTTCTGCACTGTAGGGATTCTGTGATTCCTGGAAATCAAGTGTTGATCAAGTGAGAAATTAAATGAAACCAAAGTGTTGCAGTTCACAATGGAGCAATTATTGGTGGCTACAAATGTCAGCAAGTATTAAAGGCTGGGAAGCGGGCAAAGGAAGTCATCTTGTGGAGTACCCTGGTACATGTTTTATGGCACTTTAAACACAAATTTGGGCATAGTCTGTCTTTCTCTGTCTAAAGATGTTCCTGAAAATGGAATGCGGAATGATTTTGACTTTCTTTCTTCACCTCCTTGAGTAGCAGACTCTGCCAAGAGTACATGGGCTCCAGCAAGCCTCTGGCAGTTTTCTCAAATTGCAACCTACATTTGCTAATCCCAGTCAGTGAGGGTTGAAAGATGTTGCAAATGTGTGGATTTACTCGAGGCAGTTTAAAGTACAGTTCACATGCTATTCCCTGGTCTTTAACTGCCAATAGCCACCTAAGTGTGAAGAATAGATTGCTTCTGTATGTTGAAAGAAGTAATGATTTATCCTTTGTGTTTGTCTGCTGACGCATGGCTGAGATTGTATCTAAACCTCTGCAAGTTTCTGGCCTTGAGATTCTGTGGTTGTTCCAACACACTTTCAATGGAACTTCACCCGGAACCTGATCGCAGATCACAGCCTTGTACCAAAATTTCCTCAAATGCCTGCTGTGGGGGCAGAGCATTTACCTTACAAAAACAGAAATCAGGATTGGGGGTGCGGGACGGAGTGGAGGAGAACGCAATTATCTCTGAAGGTCTGAATTCCCACATCGCAAGCTCTCAGTGGAGCACAGTGTATGGTCAGCAGAGGTTGAATCCAATAGTCCAGCTAAACCTCATCAACAGGAATAGATGGGGGCGGAGGATTGGAGTGGGAATGGACTGGGATTAACACCTACAGCCCTGAGAAGGGTATAGTTTTTTTTAAAGGAAACTTTAAAGTCGAGACTGGGTGGTCACTGTTGATACATCCTCAGTGATACGGTCACCTTCCATATTCATACAGAACAGGAGACCACCCCTTTAATCCTGGAAAGTCTGCTATGCTCAGCAGGGAGTTCTGGGTGAGCATTTATGCTGGAGTATGTTCATCCCCAATTAATTTTCAGGGCCACTGTGCCTAGCTTGAATGCTGCTAGGACTGCAACATTAAGCAGTGTCTATTACGTTCAAATCTACTTAAAATTCCAATGGCATCCCTACATTGCAAGTAAGTCATTACTTACCCTTGTGGAAGGTTCTCCCAATCACCAAAGGGTTCCGTTTCAGAAATTAATTTCTGAGTTCAGACAGTGGACTCTGTAATGTGAGCTTGTATTACAGACACGAAGATTCTATTCCGGCTTGATGTCATTAGTCCAGGAAATGTAGTTTAAGGGGTACTGAAGCAAGGAGCCTGGCGATGGAAGAATCAAAGAACTTCAGCTTTGAAGTGCAAATAAATTAGATAAATTTGCCGGAGGTCAGGTGGAGGAAAAACAATGGAATAAGGAGAGGCAGGGGCTTTGTTTGGGAGAGCAGAGGAAAGAGGAGGATCCAGTGAAGAGCAGGTGCCACTGGTTTTGTAAATGAGATAAGGATGGAGGGTGCAGCTGAGGATATTAAGAGTTATCAGCATTGTCAGAGACTGACGTGAGATGGTAGGATCGAGGAAGCTAGGGAATAGTTTAACTGGTGCAGTAAAAGATGGTGCATTGATTCGGGGATGCACAAGAAAAAAAGAGATGATTGGAAAGAGCCTTGTTTGGAATTCAGACATCGCAGATCTCAAAGCCACATGGAATGACACGGTCAAATAGGGTTGTCCATGAATGGGAGGGTGGCAGATTCAGTTTGGTTAGTGATGGTAGTTGTGGTGGAAGTCGCTGAGTTGATGGAGGTTGAAATCACCAAAAAGGACTTTCATTTCAGAGTTTGAGGGCTAACAGTGGGATGATGAATTCCGTGAAAAGGCAATGATGTGGATGTTCTGCGAGGTTTTGGGGCTGGGCTGGGGGGGAATGTTAAAGATTTGAGGTGTTCAGAGTATGGAGAAGAATCAAGAGAATCAGGATGTACTCTCGTCTTATTCCATATAGTTACAAAAAGTTGAAAATACTGTACAATAAAAAAAAATGTTAAAATAAAATCCAACATTCTGCATCACAAATCAATGATAGCTTACTTTATCAGTCTGGGCTTCATTATTGATCCTTAGATTTATCCTGGCTGAATCCTGTTATTTATAGTATTTGCTTATGGTATTTGCTACCAAATAAACCTGTTGGACTTTAACCTGGTGTTGTGAGACTTCTTACTGTGAATCCTGTAATACAGCGGTTATAAATTTGTAACAGGAAGCCATGCGTGTGAACAAATGGACTAGAATGGCAAAAGGGTGAGCTTTTGATCTTTCATCTACGAAACAGTAGGGATGCTGCTGTGGTGACACTTTAACACAACCAAATGGCACAGCCTCTTCAATAGCTGGATTAATAGTTCCTTTGAGAAGTGGTATAAACACCATGGGCATGGTAAGCACTCTGGACCTCATCTTAACATCCCCTTAAAAAAGTCTAAAGAATGCGGTGTAAAAACAGCGCTAGCTGATCTTCTATAGAATGAGACAATTTAAAAAAAAATTATGTTGTGATATTTTTACACTTTTTCTGCCCACCAACCCTTGTTCTTCTTCTGAAGACAGTCTCTTCTGGACTATAGTTGCACGGGCTCTGGTAGCTGTCTGGTAACTTAGTTATATTAAGGTGAGAATGTTGGCAAACTATTTGATTATGGGTAACATAAAAGTAAAGCTCAATCTTAAAAGGATTGGCAGCAATCACAACCGTGTAAAATTAGTGAATTCAGCTCAAACCTGGAATTAAGCATGGGCCTTCTATGGCTTAGTACCACCATTACCCACTTGGCTGTGGGAAATGTTAATATTTATATTGTCCCGGGTAGGTAGTTTACTGACAGAAGATTGGTTCTCGTCTCTTTATCTACGTATTATGTTAATGGTGAAATATTAAGTCAAGTGATAGGATATGAGGGTAATGACTGTGAGCAAGGTGTTGAGGCAGGAAAGGAGATCAATAATAACAAAGCAAGGACGATATAAAGGAACAGGAGTGTAAAGTGACAGATGAAAGACAGGATGGCGGATGGATCAAAAAGAGGCATCAAATAGATATAATGCGCAAGGGGGGGCTAGAAAGTTAACAAACCGACTGTATGAAAAAACATGTGAGTGTAAACTCCAAAATGAAAATCAAGTGTGAAAAAATAATATTCTGGGGTATCATGTCTATATACAAAATCCTTGTTGGTCATCCAGTAAACACCAGTTTTCATTTTATATTCTCATCTGTCCTTATGCAAAGATATGTCAAACTAGTTTGAGTAAACAAATTGGTTGAGACCTGTAAACACATTTAGGAAGACATGAATTCCACAGGACAGTATATTTTTAGAGAGGCCTGGATTGGTGAAATGCAGGCAATGTAAAAGCAGCATAGTGTGTGTGTTCAATGCTGATGGCTGGCGTGCAATGCTAGCAGACTATAATTAGGCGGCACGGTGGCACAGTGGTTAGCACTGCAACCTCACAGCGCCAGGGACCTGGGTTCGATTCCCAGCTTGGGTCACTGTGTGGAGTTTGCACGTTTTCCCCGTGTCTGCATGGGTTTCCTCTGTGTGCTCTGGTTTCCTTCCACAACCTGAAAGATGTGCTGGTTAGGTGCATTAACCTGAACAGGTGCCGGAGTGTGGTGACTAGGGGAATTCCACAGTAACTTCATTGCAGTGTTAATGTAAGCCTTACTTGTGACTAATAAATAAACTACTTAAAGAAAATGGAAATTTAGAGAGTTGGGATCCAGTTGCACTGCACTTTCTTTTTAAATACGGTATTACTTCAGGGATCTGGTTCAAAGGAGTAGATTTTACTACTGAATACTCGTTGCTTTTTTCCTACAGCCCAAATGTGCCTGGATGACTGGACTCGTCCACAATGCCATACAGTGTATTGCCCAAAACTCCAGCGACCATTTATTTAATGAGACAAATATTCCCTTACATATGGATTTCCTTTTCCTTTCTTTTGGTTTTATGGCACCACACACACCATTCCCTGTCTACGAGGGAAAGTAAGCGACATGTCCCCATTCATTTGCTAAAGACCCCTACTCTTTTAAAATTGGTCCTGGTAGTCCATCTTGGGGCTTCCCTTCATCTTTGTGGGGGACGTCTTGAAGCTCTAGGCAATGGGTGACATGTGTAACCTATATCCTACCGTGCTGTGACTGGAGCACATCTGAACATGAACACAATGTGCTATTGTGCTTTGTCCCAGTTTTCCGCATTCAAATTTGATGTGCTCTTTTTTAAAAAGACTCAGCCTTCAAGGTAGCTCAGATAGGGTTACGATTAGGTAAGATAATACTGTATGTACACAGGAGACAGGGGTCAGTTTTCAATTTGATTGTAATTATTGGATGTCTTTCAAAACATGCTTTGTTTTCTGCTTTTACTGCTCGCTCCCTTTACTTCTTACACTTAACATCATCAGTGTTCACCCAAGGCTGGTAAATTATATGATATGCATCTTAGATTAGCTTCAATGACATGCCCTGATGGGTTTAAAGGTTAGGTGTGTATTGGACTGAAATTCATTTTGTTGACACTCTCATCTGATACTCTGGAAAAGTCCAAATATGGTCACAAAAGCTGTCGCTCAGCCTCACCCCACTGTGGATATTTTCACTGATTTTTCAGGCAAGTATATGTGTGTACATTGACCCTGCGATGGTAAATTACAGACCCTCACTTGCCACAATGAGCCAAAGGGATAAAAGCAGATTGTGACCATTATCCCTGCTTCTGCTGTTACCTACCTGGGCAGTACAGGGAGTCAGGGGCATTTTATCAATTGAACCTGAACACAGTAATTGTCACCGTCTAATTCCTACTCTGAAAGCCTTTCCAATATTTCACTTTTCTAGGATTTATATATATTTTTTAAATGCTCTGAAACATTCTATTAGGAGCCACAGAAAAACTATGCCAGAATCCCCGGTGACCGCATACCACATAGCACCACCGTAACAAATGCATTGACAATTATTCCACCATCAGATTACCGGGCCGAGTCCAGCCTCAGAGTTTGGTAAAAATGGTCTGGCATATTCAGATGCCGGGGAGGGGGGGCGGCTGCGTTGCCCCAGACCGTGTTTATGACATCACACTTCCACCTCGGAGTTTGGCGAACGTTATGGCGTATTCAGATGCCCGGGCGGGGAGGGGGGAGCTTGCTGGCTGGCTGGGTTTTTCCACATACCCCCCTCCGTTGGATGGGTATTCGCACTGCAGGACGCCCCTGACGTCCTGTGACGCGCGCCGTCACCGCCCGGCCGGCCGACTTGACCAATGAGGGACGGTGAGGGGCGCGCGAGCGGCTGAATGGCGGGATCGGGGGAGGACCGGGGGGAGGACCGGGGGGAGGGGGGGGGGGGGCGCGGCGGCACTCGGCTGGCAGGGCGCGTGCGGCGGCCTCTCGCCCAATGGCAGCGCGAGCTGGTGAAAGATACCCAAATATGGGCATGTCTGTGCAGAGTGCGCGCGGCCGCGGGGCCAGGGGGGAGGGGCGAGGGGGCGGGGTCTGGTTCCATTAGAGAGCGGGGCGAGGGTGAGAACGGTCACAGTCACTCCGGCAGCTCCAGGGACAGGACGTGTGTAGCAGCGGTCTCCCCCAGAACAACCTAACAGGTAAAAAAAAACGTTGCAAGCCGTTAGCAGGTGGGGATAAAAGAACCGTTAAGTCAGTCATTTCTGCAAAATTGGCAGGGTTTTTTTCTCTTAAGCATTGAAGACTCGTTTGAATAATTAGCCTTTTTAAAATTTTGAATTCTGCATCCACCCACCCACCCAGTGTGTGTGTGTGGGCTTGACTTGATTTAAGATGTGCAAGTTAAAACTGTTGCAAGTAGCCTGGGAAATGAGTGTAAAGATGAGCAAGCAATGATTATTTTTCATTCTCTGATCTCGGATTTGTGACTTTTTTTTTAGAAAAGAAAGCTGGTGTTCTAAGGATTTTCTTTAAAATGGGAGTTTGGGAAAGGCAAGAGAGAATTTAAAATGGTGGCTGTGTGAGGAAACTAGGCTAAACTGGTGAGAATCAGTGGAAGAATCTATTGTCATGGGAGAATGGTGTGCTTATAATTGGGTGGGAGAGTGGTGTGCTTTAAATTTTATCACTAGAAGCTGAATGTTTCAATGTACAATTGAAATACTAATGTTGTGCTATTGATCTGATGGTGTAGCCAAACTCCTTTTTTGTGGTAACTTGTGAATATCTAGAAATAAGATCTGTTGGGTGTCTGATGTATATGTTCCCGTTATGTGCTTATTTGAACCATGGCCAGTTGTTCATTCACATGCTGCTTAAGCGTTGAGTGGGTAACTTGATTTTTTTTTTCTCTTTTTGGGGAGGGGTGGATGAGATTCTTTGGGTAGGGTGTGGGGGTGAAATTCTTCACACTTGACTAGTGGTGAAATGGCTTGGGTGGGGCAGGTACTTGGGGCTTTATCCCTGAAAACTGAATGTGTGGCTGAGCGAGTGGGAAGGTGTGGCATGTTCAGCAGGAAGAAAGGGACACTTGGCTGTGCTAAGTAATTTATTTAAATCCAGTCTGAAGTGCTGCAGTGGAACAAAGGACAGGTACTGGGATCTCTTCAGTGAATGGGAGGGGTTTGGAATTGGGATATGTTAACTGACACTTGGTAAAGTTGAAGCTGCTTGAGGGGGGTGGGGTCAATCCTTGCTAGACTCAAACTGTATCCTTTTATGGAAGTGTACAATCTGATTAGCTGAGCCATGGATGACATTGTTCTCTAGCCAACAGACCATGGCATAGAATTGGTTTGAAGAAAATCTGTCTTCTAATTTTTTAGTAGAAATGAATGTGTACTCCAGTAAATTCTAAAGAACCATTTTAGTCCTTTTTTCTCCTTGCACTTTTTTCCTCCAGACTAAGTGAGTAGAACTTGTGGGTTTGTAGTGTCTTGTAATTTGTCTGCTGCACATATTCCAGAGAGTCTAAACAGTTATTTTTTTTCATTAGTCAAAATGGCAGATGATGAGATTGCAGCGCTTGTCATAGACAATGGCTCCGGTATGTGCAAGGCTGGGTTTGCTGGTGATGATGCTCCCCGTGCTGTGTTCCCCTCCATTGTTGGACGCCCAAGACATCAGGTAGGCTTTCAGAACAAATTCAATGCACTGATGTGCAGACTAGGTTCTGCTTTTCAGCTTGCATATCCCTCGTATTGAGGCTGAATTTCTGTTCGGCAATTAAATGGTTGTGCTTTGCAGCTCTGACTTGATATTCTTTTACTGATAACTGGTTGTTCCTGCTTCCAGGGTGTGATGGTTGGTATGGGACAGAAGGACAGCTATGTAGGTGATGAGGCTCAGAGCAAGAGAGGTATCCTTACCTTGAAGTACCCCATCGAGCACGGTATTGTCACCAACTGGGATGACATGGAGAAGATTTGGCATCACACATTCTACAATGAACTCCGTGTTGCTCCAGAAGAACACCCTGTCCTGCTCACAGAAGCTCCCCTGAACCCCAAAGCCAACAGAGAAAAGATGACACAGGTAAATTAATTTTGTTACTGTGTACATAATTCCATAAACTTTTCCATGTATTTTTCTTTCTTCTCCTGAACCTAATAATTGTTTCAATATTTCCAGGATGCTCTTCTGCTTCTGGAATTTCTCCCCTGAAGTCTCCAGGTTTCTTTTCTGCTTCATCTTTTGTGTTTGGTTTCTGTCTGCCACCTTGAGTTGCATTTTTCCATTCTTATTCTGCATGTTGGCATGCTAACAAATTCAAGTGTGCAAAGAGTTGTTTGCTTCACATCACTGAAATTCACTTTCTATCTTTTAGATCATGTTTGAGACCTTCAACACCCCAGCCATGTATGTGGCCATCCAGGCTGTGCTGTCCCTGTATGCCTCTGGTCGTACCACAGGTATTGTTATGGACTCTGGTGATGGAGTCACCCACACTGTGCCCATTTATGAGGGTTATGCCCTTCCCCATGCCATTCTGCGTCTGGATCTGGCTGGTCGTGACCTGACAGACTACCTCATGAAGATTCTGACCGAGCGTGGGTACTCATTCACCACCACAGCTGAAAGGGAAATTGTCCGTGACATCAAAGAAAAACTGTGCTATGTAGCCCTGGACTTCGAACAAGAAATGGCCACTGCTGCTTCGTCCTCTTCTCTGGAGAAGAGCTACGAGCTCCCTGATGGTCAGGTCATCACCATTGGTAATGAACGATTCAGATGTCCTGAGGCCCTGTTCCAGCCATCCTTCTTGGGTAAGTATTTAAAGATAACTTGATCTAGAAATTTGAACTTGACCCAAAGAACTGGGAAATGCTACTAGGCTATCAGACCCCAGGTTTCTGGTGCTACCATTTAACACTTGGTGAGCTGCCATCTCTGGAGCTGTCCTAAACTCCTGACATGTTCTGATTGGCACAAGCTGACATTTTGTCATAAGTGTGCCTGATGTAGTTTATTGAATGTAGGCAGTACCCTTAATAGGATGGACTAACTCAACTTTTTTTTCCTTGCAGGTATGGAGTCTTGTGGCATCCATGAAACTACTTTCAACTCCATCATGAAGTGTGATGTTGACATCCGTAAAGACCTATATGCTAACACAGTATTGTCTGGTGGTACCACCATGTACCCTGGAATTGCTGACAGAATGCAGAAAGAAATCACAGCCCTTGCACCCAGCACCATGAAAATCAAGGTGGGTTTTCTACTTCTGGCTTGGAACTGCAGCAATGGCCTGTTCTAAGGATCATAGGCTGCACCATGGGTATAAATAAATGGTCCCTCGATTCCTCTTGCTTGGGATGGGAGAGGAAATGTACAGTATACCTCAATGCTCACAATGCAAATTGAGGTATGCAAGCCATTCCAGTGAGGGACATGTTCTCCTGTCAATGCAGTAGTATAATTGGGTTGGGATATATGCACCATTTACTTGTGGTTTTCTCTTATCTGATCTTTCAATTGTTTACTTTGTTTTATTAGATCATTGCTCCACCTGAACGTAAATATTCTGTCTGGATTGGAGGTTCCATCTTGGCTTCCCTGTCCACCTTCCAGCAGATGTGGATCAGCAAGCAGGAATACGATGAGTCTGGCCCATCCATCGTGCACCGCAAATGCTTCTAAATGGACTGCAAGCAGATGCATAGCGTTTGCTGCATAACTTTGAAAAGGAAGAGTAATTTTTTTTTTGCCCAGGCAATTACACCTCATGCTAGCCTCATGAAACTGGAAGAAAGAGCCTACTTGTAAAGAAATTACCATCCTTCAGAAAGCTAGTATGAAGTGTTTTGAAAGGAGCACTGTTGGATTGTTCAATAATCACCTTTCTGTCTTGCTGCCATTCTTGCAGGGTTTGAAACATATTGCATTTCAGGCCTTACCACCCTGCTGTTCTATTGTTTTCTCAGCAGTTCATGGGGCTGAAACTTGAGTTGCAAAAAAAGTTGCATTTACACCTGTAAATTTATGCATCTGAGTTAATTTATGTAAGATTTCTTTTTGTACGTTGCCTTAATGTTCATTTTCACATCGTAGAAAACCAAAATTTGTAAGTCATCTGGATGTTGACTATTGTAATGCCCAACTGACATTTCATTTTTGAGGGAAAACCAAGTAAAGTACCATAGAAACTGACTGGTTTCTTGTCTTTTTGTTGCCTGTGCACATTCATGAATCATACAGTAGGGTATTGCTTTCAGAGTTGAGTTTGGTAATTTCTCCATGGATACTTTAGGCACCTTTGCCCACTGGTAATGTAAATTTAAAGATTAAGAAATGCCCATTAACATTGAGCAAATTAAATGGGAGGGAAGTTTGGTTGGGGGAGCAGATGGACAGGAGGAGAACATATGCAAGAATGGATTACTAGAGATAACAATTGGGCAGGCAGGAGTGAGCTTAAAAGACTGGAAATGGAATCTAATGTGAATGCAGCTGATTTGGATGGTAGTGTAAACAGTAGGGCCATCCACCTACATGTGTATAATCCTTTTCTACTGAGGTTGTAACAAGGAAGGTTCTGTGATTAGATAAATGTACAATTGACACACCATTTGTGGTTGACTGCAGTCAAATCAAAAAGGACGAGTAGTGCTCCACAACTGCAGGGTGACCTTTGAGCCAAAGTTTTTTTTCCTAGAGGTATAATGGTGGTTGGAAAAGGTTTAGTGTTACAGTAGGGCAGGAGCTTAATAAATTTGAACTAATGGTGTGGGTGATAGCGAAGACCAGGGAATTTTTGATGGGAGAGATGAAACAGCTGAATAGATGGAATGAATCTTGGAGAATGCTCCAAAAGCCTTTTTTTGCATTTGAGGATGGGGCTTGGGAGAGGATATTGAATAAGAACATTTTTCTCGAGTACTGAAACATCTAGGGAGCTTAATATTGTGGTCTGGCCACATGATACATCAGTTGTGCTCTAAAGGTATTCAAGTCTGTCCTTTGGACTTGTTGGAAGTCATACTAACAGCAAAGACCAAGGTGTGCATAATATTTCTTGGCGGTAGGAACAATTGAGTTGATTGGCAGGGCCAAAGGCTAGACAACTGAGTTTGAAAGTACTGATGTGTCAACTTTTTCAGGAGTGAGTATAGGAAATGGATTTGAAGGGGTGTTGGGAGGGTGAGTGGTGAGACAAAAGTGATCAAGTTACCTTGTATTCAGAGATTAGGAGTTGTGCCAAGTGAGATAGCAAGGCAATGGGATGATGATTCTAACTTGCAGACTCAAAAATTGGGCACTTGTGTTGTGCATCCCCAGTAATCTAAACGTGTGACTGCCTTGTTGCTGTTTGACTTTGATTACAAGAAAATGCCAACGCCTCTTATTGTCTGAGGTAAAACTATATTTAGAATCATCAGTAGCTTGGCTATTCTGTCACTAAACTAAATTGCATTTCCTGATTTGATTAGGTTTATAGTGATTGGGGCGTTATATGATTTTCATGGATGCTTTAAAGTTATTCAATTCTGTCTGTCACAATGGGGATTCTCAATTAAATCTGGTTTTATCGTTGTCCTCTTCCCTATGTCTAATTTGCTTTTCCTCAAGCTTTACAAATGCATTTCTGTGGACAGATAATTTACAGCTTTCCCTTGTGCTCTTAATCTGTTCTTCCTGGGATTTTAATAGTTACCTCCACTGCAGCTGGCAACTGCTGATATAGGGCCCTGCAATTTGCCATTAGATCTGTACTTTTATTTCATGCCATGTGTTTTAAATAGCAATTTGGTGCTACGATAACACAGGATTTCTTGAGGCCGGTTTTAACTGTAGGTAGGGAATAAGGGGCCAATGTTATACACTTGTTGAAAATTTCAAACCCAGGTTGTTTTAACTCACGAGCCTCATTTAAATCAGGCGCACAATTTTCTCATCCAATTTGTGATCAAATGGGAACCAGCCCACTTTCAAAGCACAATTTGCAGCAGACCAGCTAGGGCCTTCATAAAAGGAGGTTGCAATTCCTTCAAGGAACGTAGACCATTTGTCTCCTTGAGCTTGTTCTGCCATTTACGTGAATCGAGGCTGAGCTACCTCAGTTCCGTCTTCCCGCACCACCTCTATCAATGTATCCAAAAATCTATCAACATCTCTTTTGAATATGCTCAATGACTTGAGTTTCCGCAGTTCTCTGGGGTAAAGGAAGTCCCGTCTGGAAACTGGAAGGAGTGGAGATAAGCAGGATCCCATGTTCTCACAGATGCTGTTGGAAACTATGAGGACAAAAGAGGAAAGTCATGCATCCCAATAGTTGCAGGATGGTTCCCAATCATGATGTGCATCAGGCATAGGGAAAAAGTTATGGAAGACTGCAAATGTAAGAGTGTAATCCAGGGCCTGAGTTGACTACTCGAAGCACAGCAATGACCAAGAATAACAAGGGTAGTCAGAACTCTTCAATCCTCCATCTTTCTCAGTAACAAATGCAAAGAATACTTCATCACCCAGGCCCAGCACTCTGATTTATTCCCTCCCCTCGATTACTATCTTCAGTATCCATAGCAAGACTGTTCAAATATACAGTCACCTCTTCCTCCCTTTCCAGCAACCACTCGCAATATTCTGGTTACATTTGCACAACTTCTGTCAAGACTCTTTCTTCACTTCACGCTCCAACTACTTACTTTCCATTCAACACCTTTCCCCCCCCCCCCCCCAAACAAGCCAAAGCCCCACACATGCCTTTGTGGCAGTCACTCATTCTGCTTCACATGTTTTGCAGGAGGAAACTGCAAAGTTTCCTTTGACGTCAGCAAGAGGGAGAGGACCAGCCAGCCTTTTACTGGAGTAACACGCTCTTGAAATAAGTGACCTTGCAAGAGTTATGTGTATTGGGGCATTTTGAAGCTAAGTGCCTATTTGTGCAGGATCGGGGTGGCACGGTGGTTAGCACTGCTGACTCACAGCGCCAGGGACTCGGGTTCGATTCCTGGCTTGGGTCACTGCCAAGTCTGCACGTTCTCCCCATGTCTGCATGGGTTTCCTCTGGGTGCTCCAGTTTCCTCCCACAGTCCAAACGACATGCTGGTTAGGTACATTGGCCATGCTAAATACTCCCTCAGTGTACCCGAACAGGTGCCAGAATGTGACAACTAGGTGATTTTCACAGTAACTTCATTGCAGTGTTAATGTAAACCTTACTTGTGACACTAATAAATAACCTTTAAACTTTTCCTTGTACTCCATGAAGCACAGAAACATCATATTCGTCCAGTTTAATCTCTCAGTTTACAATCTAGTTGACACTAAGCTGAGCTTTCAACACCAAATCCTCTCAAACACCAAGACCACCTACTTGCACCTCTGCAATATTACCTGCCCATGCCTTAGTCTATCTGCTGCTGAAACCCTTATCCATGCTCTTTTTCTCTCCATACTCCACTATTCCTCCTCGTGTTTGGCCTCTCATTTCCCACTCAAAACCTGAGCATATCTAAAACCCCACTGCCCATATCCTCATTCACACCAAGGCCCATTCACCCATCACCCCTATGCTTGCTGCAATGTCGGGGGCTGACAATCTGGTGAAACTTCAATTATAAAATTGTCATCCTTGCGTTTGACACGCTTCCCAGCCCTGCCCCCTCCCTTTCTCTGAATCATTCTCTGGCTATAGAACCCTCTAAGAAATCTGAATGTTGCGCATTCGTGCGTCCCAGTTTTTCTTCACCCCATCAATGGCAACTGTGCCTTCAGTTGTACAGGCATTAAGCTCGGGAATTCCTGACCTCTGCCTCTCATCCTTTAAGATATTTCTTAAAGCCTACTGCTTTCAACAAGCCTTTGCTCACCTGCCTTCATGTGTCCTTACATGGCTCGATGTTAAATATTGCGAGACGACCATCCAGATGGCAGGCTGGACAAGGACTTTTAGCTGGAAGCGGGGGGTGAGGTATTTGGTGTACTCTGTGGAGGTAGACATTATTTGGTCCAATGTTAATTCTCTTTTGGTTCGATAGAGTTCTAATGTAATTACATATAAAGAATGAACCTGAGGCCTTCCACGCCCTGAATATTTTGGTTTAGTTCACTTTCCTTTGATGTTTTTTAGTTACCGCGCCTCACAAGGAGCAATCGCCCTCTCTCATTTTTGTTTATTTTATTGATCATTTGTTCTATTTAAAAGAGCATAAAGAATGGACCTGAGGGAGAGGAATGGGATAATGGAGCTTTATTCCAGCAGAATTAGCACTTTCAGGGGTGAAAGCAAAATACATGCCAAAAGCTGAAAGTTACAGAGTGGAACGCAAATAAACATTTTCTTGTATTATTATAGGGTTACACCCACTTCAGTTACTTCTAGAATCATAGAATCCGTACAGCGCAGAAGGAAGCTATTCGGCCCACTGAGTCGGCACTGACAACAGTTCCACCCAGGCCCTATTCCCATAACACCACGTATTTACCCTGCTAGTCCCCCTGACAATGTGGCGATTTAGCATAGCCAATCAACCTGACCCGTAAATCTTTGGGAGTGTGGGAGGAATCCGGAGCACCTGAAGGAAACCCACGCAGACACGGGGAGAATGTGCAAACTCCACACAGACAGTGACCCAAGGCTGAATTGAACCCAGGTCCCTGGTGCTGTGAGGCAGCAGTGCTAACCACTGTGCCACCGTGCCAGCGCTAGACAGAATACAAAAGGAAATATGGTCTATAACATAATTATTTTAACCTATTGTTACATCACCAGTAAGAAGCACATTACACCATGCATTGTAATTTAACTGACTTGTTTTAAACTGTCGAGAAAAGGAATGTATGCTCATTCTAAAAGGGAGAGCTGTGTCTTTCAGAGTCGGATTTCTGACTGCATTAAATGCCAGCTTTGACTGCACATATCTGAAAACAAGCCGGCTGCTAAACTATCCCCTTTGCCATCTCCACCACCCAACTATTAGTCAGAGTACAGCCTGGTGACTGTACCTGTGTGAAGATGTAATTGGTTGGATGTAAGTTGCGATGCTGACATTTAGCATACATTTCTAAAGTACTGAGCTGTTATTCCTGAAAACATCCTCCACTTTCCCCACCCCCACGCCTGAATTCAATACTATGTGAGATCAGGCACAAGGTGCCAGGAAGTAATGCCTTCTCTCATTCGTCATTTGCAAATCAAAGAGCTTCGTATTTCTGATACATTCTGTTTTACAAATGCAAAGGTGAATGCCGTGGAACTCTGGTTGTCTGTGGTTTGCTACAGATCTTTCACAAATTTGATTACATTGAAACTGGTAATTTTGCCTAACTGATTTGCTGCTTGATTGGCACAAAATTAATGAAACTCTAATTTCTCTTCAATAATAAACACAATTGAGGAAGTATACATATGATACGTGCCAAAGAATGGTTTGCAACAGTGATCAAATGAACAAAAGGATTTTTTGGGGGGTCACCAAGATACAACCAAATTCACCTTAGATAATTTCCTGATAGCATTACAAGCACTGAATTGGAGTACATAAACAATATTAGGCCAGTCAACCCCAGAAGCCTGTTCTGTCATTTGATCAGATAGATCATAGTTCATCCATACCTCAACTCCAATTACCTGTCATTGATCCGTGTCCCAAAATACACTGAACTAACAAATATCTATCAATCTCAGTCCTGAAATTTTCAATTGACCCAGAATCCACAGCTTTATGGGAGAATGAGTTATAGATTCCTATCCTGCTTTGTGTGAAAAAAACCCTTCCTGACTTCATTTCTGAATGGTCTAGGTCTCATTTTAAGATTGTGCTCTCAGTTCTGGATTCTCATAGACGTTTTGTTTTACTGGATCCTTCATTTTAAACACCTCAATGAGACGACCCCTTAATCTTCTCAATGCAAGGGAATACAAGACAAGTTTATTCAATCTGGTTTCGTAATTAAATCCTTACAAGGCCCAATATCGTGCCCAAGGCTAAGATAGCCTTCTGCAGGTGCAGTGCCCAAAACTGAAGGGGGTACTCCAGATGCGGTCTGACTGAGGATCTGAACAACTGAAGCATCACTTCTTCCACTTTGTTTTCCAGCTGCCCGGACTTCACAAGAACTTAATTAAGCTTAAATAAAAGCAAACTGCTGTGGATGCTGGAAAGCTGAAATAAAACAAAAAATGCTGAAAAACCCAGTGGGCGGAATTTTACAAGAATTCCAGCTGGCGTGAAAATGGGAGAGATGCAGATCCATTTTTTGGGCGAGTTTTCATGCCCAATCTTGTGCACATAGGGCAGAATTTTACCAGCACATCTGCCCGAGGTTTGTATGATCCCACCCAAGGCCAATGGAGAATGCTGTTCTCCGAGCCTCACCCGCTCCCAGAATCGGGGCCGGCGTGCCGGTAAAATTCCTGCCATAGTGTACGGAAAAATGGTCTAGACCATTTCTTGCTGTTGCAGGCAGTGGGCTGGGCTTAATTCGCCGACCAGCCTGCAGAGGGAGCTATTGCACCCCGATCCGATTGTCTGCAGAGTGGCAGCAAGCCCCTCCTCTCCACCAATCCGATTGCAGACAGAGTGGCAGTGGGCCCCCCCTCCCTCTGATGCACTATGTGCACAAGATTGGGCATGAACAATCGCCCAAAAATCGGATCTGCAACTCTCCGAGGTGCCAGGCTGGCAGGGTGAAGGTGCCAGGCTCACACTGCCAGGCTGGCACTACCCAAGGAGCATTCCCCCTTTGCCCTTGGCCTCCCTGGGTGGGCCTCAATGGCCTCTGGTTCCGATCTAAAACGATTGTTCCCCATTCATGGGGAGCAGGTGTTTTCCTTACCAGAGAGAACCTCTCCCAGTGAGGCCATAAAGACAAGTGAGCCCAGACGATTCGGTGCCCGGCTCACTAATCGCATGTTAATCCTTATTAAAATATATTTGAATAAATTATTCAGCCTCTTGCCCATTTCCGATGAGAGGCTGACTGCATCGGAAATCCAGCTTTCGTAAAATCGCGAGAGCCGAGATCCTGATTTCTCAGATATTGTGCGATTTTACCGATTCGCTCCACTCATCGATGGGTGGCGCAAATCGGTAAAATTCCACCGAGTAATTCTGGTAGCATCTGTGGAGCGGGAAACCGAGTTAACAGCTGGGGTCCACATAACTCTTCTTCAGAGCTGCAGAAGAGTCATACAGACTGGAAACCATAAAGCTCTTCTCACTCTCTGCAGATGCTGCCAGAGCTGCTATTTTTATTACTTTATTGAGCTTGTCTGGACAGATGGCCAACATTACATTCGCCTTTAGAACCTGTTAGTGGTAGCTTTTAGTGATTTGTCTACATGGACTTCCAAATCCCTTAATTCCTTCACAATCTCTTGCCAGAAAGAAAATATTCCTGGGTCTAAAGTAAATGTCCTCAGATGAACTCTCATCTGCTGCTCACTTGTCTCTCTTCTTTCTCAACTTTCTGCCGCCCCCCCCCCCCCCCCCCAACTGCACAATTTATTGTGTTTTAAACCTAGTGCCATCTTTAAACTTGGATGAACATATTTCCATTCTTTCTTCCAAATAATTGATGTATGTGGTGAAAACTTGAGGTCCCAAACTCCCAGCTCATATTCCTGGAGGACACCATGCGCCACATTCTTCTAATTAAAGACATTCCCTTTATCCCAACTCTCCTAGCTCCAAACAAATCAGAAGCCCATGTCACAGTTTAGCTCCAATTCCGTGTGCTTTATTTTTGCTAACAATCCCTAGTGGCGGCCCTTACAAAATGCCTTCTGAAAGTCAATGTGGATAACATCAATAGAACCTCCATTTTCATCATCTTAGTGACCTTAAAAATGGAAATAAACTGCCCCTCTCAAATTCACGTTCATCTACTCTGCTCTATATTGTAGAGAGTCCAGTAATAACCTGCAGTATATGTTATCCTACAGCTCTGTAGTTTCCTGGTTTCTCCCTCCCTGCTTTCTTAAAAATAATGAAACAACATTTGTAACTTTCCAATCATGGAACACAATTCCTGATTCTACAGGGCTTGGGAAAATTATGACGAAAACATCTGGGGAAGCACGGTCGCACAGTGGTCTGGAACAGTGGTCCACAGTGGCACAGAAAGTCGTGCAACGTTGGTCTGAGGAATTGAATGATCTCCTACGGGACTGCGTGGAGTCAGTGGACTGGTCAGTATCTAAAAACTCTGCGACCAGCCTGAACGAGTACGCCACTACAGTAACTGACTTCATTAGTAAGTGTGTAGAAGACTGTGTGCCAAAGAAGCAAATCCGTGTGTTCCCCAACCGGAAACCATGGATGAACAGGGATACCCACTGCTTTCTGAAGTCCAGGTCTGAGGCATTCAAGTCAGGCGACACTGACCTATACAAGAAAGTCAGATACGATCTAAGGAGATCCATCAAATATGCCAAAAGACAGTTCCGGACCAAGCGAGAGTCCCAGACTAGCCACACCGACCCCCGCCAACTATGGCAAGATCTGCAAGACATAACAGGCTACAAGATGAAGGCATGTAAAATCGCCGGCTCCAACGCACCCCTCCCTGATGAGCTCAATGCATTCTACGCCCGTTTTGAGCAAGAGGCCAGCGAGAGCATGCCCTCCACCCTGGAAGCCCTGGATGAACCCATATCTGGGGTCACCATTGCAGATATCAGAGCAGCCTTCTCGAAGGTCAACCCACGGAAGGCAACTGGCCCGGATGGGGTACCCGGACGAGCACTCAGATCCTGCGTGGATCAGCTGGCGGGAGTATTTGCAGACATCTTCAACCTCTCTTTACAACAATCTGAGGTCCCTATCTGCTCCAAGAAGACGACCATCATCCCGGTACCTAAGAAAAACCAAACAGTGTGCCTTAATGACTATCGGCCAGTGGCTCTGACATCCATCATTATGAAATGCTTTGAAAGGTTAGTCCACTACATCTTGCCCATCGCCGCAACAGGTCCACAGGAGACACCATCTCCCTGGCCCTGCACTCAACCCTGGAATACCTAGATAACAAGGACACATATGTCAGACTCCTATTTATTAACTACAGCTCAGCCTTCAACAACATTATTCCCACGAAACTCCATGGCCTGGGCCTTGGCACCTCCCTCTGCGACTGGATCCTGAAATTCCTAACTCACAGACCACAATCAGTAAGGATCGGCAATAACACCTCCTCCACGATCATCCTCAACACTGGTGCCCCACAAGGCTGTGTTCTCAGCCCCCTACTGTACTCCTAATACACCTATGACTGTTGGCCAAATACTCCTCCAATTCGATTTTCAAGTTTGCTGACGACACCACCGTAGTGGGTCGGATCTCAAACAATGATGAGACAGAGTACAGGGATGAGATAGAGAATCTGGTAAACTGGTGCGGCAACAATAATCTCTCCCTCAATGTCAACAAAACGAAGGAGATTGTCATCGACTTCAGGAAGTGTAAAGGAGAACATGCATGCCCCTTTCTACATCAATGGGGACGAAGTAGAATGGGTCGAGAGCTTCAAGTTTTTAGGTGTCCAGATCACCAACAATCTGTCCTGGTTCCCCCCATGCTGACACTATAATTAAGAAAGCCCACCAACGCTTCTACTTTCTCAGAAGACTAAGGAAATTTGGCATGTCAGCTACGACTCTCACCAACTTTTACAGATGCACCATAGAAAGCATTCTTTCTGGTTGTATCACAGCTTGGTATGGCTCCTGCTCTGCCCAAGACTGCAAGGAACTACAAAAGGTTGTGAATGTAGCCCAATCCATTGCGCAAACCAGCCTACCATCCATTGATGCTGTCTACACATCCTGCTGCCTCGGCAAAGCAGCCAGCATAATTAAGGACCCTACGCACCCTGGACATTCTCTCTTCTACCTTCTTCCATCTGGAAAAAGATACAAAAGTCTGAGGTCACGTACCAACCGACTCAAGAACAGCTTCTTCCCTGCTGCCATCAGACTTTTGAATGCACTTACCTTGCACTAAGTTGATCTTTCTCTACACCCTAGCTACGGCTGTAACACTACATTCTGCACTCTCTCGTTTCCTTCTCTATGAACAGTATGCTATGTCTGTATACTACGCAAGAAACAATACTTTTCACTGTATGTTAATACATGTGACAATAATAAATCAAATCAAATGAAATTAAATCAAAATTAGCACTGCTGCCTCACAGCACTTGGGATCTGGGTTCAATTCCCGGGTTACTGTCTGTGCGGAGTCTGCATGTTCTCCCCGTGTCTGCGTGGGTTTTCTCTAGGTGCTCCAGTTTCCTCCCACAGTCTGAAAGACATGATGGTTAGTTGCATTGGTCATGCTAAATTCTCCCTCAGTGTACCTGAACAGGCATTGGAATGTGGCGACTAGGGAATTTTCACACCAGCTTCATTGCAGTGTTGATGCAAGCCTACTTGTGACATGAATAAACTTCTGCAATTTATTTTAATATATTGGGGCAAACCATCAGAATCGTAGAATCCCTACAGTGCAGAAGGAGGCCATTTGGTCCATCAAGTCTGAACCGACTCTCCGACAGAGCATCTTACCCAGGCCCACCCTGCCCCCAACCACCCCCCCCCCCCCCCCCCGCCACCTCGTCCCATTCCTGTCACCCCACACATTTAGCCTGCTAATCCACTTAACTTATCATCAGTGAGAAACAAGCAATCAGTGCCTGCATTTTGTTAACCTTTCATAGAATCCCTAAAGTACAGAGGCCATTTGGCCCATCGACAGCCTGCACCAAAACAATCCCACACAGACCCTATCCCCATATCCCCATGTGTTTATCCTGCAAGTCCCCCTGACACTAAGGGGCAATCTTGCATGGCCAATCAACCTAACGTGAACATCTTTGGACTGTGGGAGGAAACCGGAGCATCCGGAGGAAACCCACGCGGACACGCGGAGAATGTGCAAACTCCACACTGTCACCCAAGGCTGGAATTGAACCCAGGTCCTTGGCACTTTGAGGCAGCAATGCTAACCAAGCCATCCTGAAGATTTCCTGTGGGGCTTTGACAGCAAGTTGCTTACAATCAAACAGTGCAGCAACTGCTACAGGGTATCTGAGACTTGTGTGAGTGGGATCTCTAACTCCTTATCTGTTTAACCAATCAAATTAAAAAATTGTTAATGAGCAGCACAGAGGCTGAACCAGGACATAGAAATTCGAATAGTGAATTCCGTGTCAATTTAGGTACAGAAAGTAAAATAAAGAGAGGGAAAGAAAACTTAGATTGAGAAAGAAGGATATAAGCCACAGAAAGAAAAAGGGCAATAAACTATTTACATTTTTGTTTTAGATCTCTAGAAAGAATGAGAAGCTGAAGCAGTGGGACTCTATATTTGTAAAAGTTAATTTTCAGTGCCAAAGAGGTTGTTGGCAGTAATTAAGACTGAGCACACCATTAAATCTGAAGTTTGACTGGGATGGACAGGCCATAATGTTTTGTGTAGCTTGAATCGACAAGACCAGTTCATTCAATACAGCAACTGCTTGCATTTATAGAGCACTTTTCCTGTAATAAATTGTCCTGTGATATCTCACAAGAGCTTTGGTAAAACATTTGTATCAAGCCACAAGGAGATATTAAGACAGAAGGTCAAAAGCTGAGCCAACAGAGACAGTTTTAACCTGATAAAGGAGCAGCGCTCCGAAAGCTCGTGATTCCAAATAAACCTGTTGGACATTAACCTGGTGTTGTGAGACTTCTTCCTGTGTCCACCCCAGTCCAATGCCGGTCATCTCCACATCATGTTTTAAAGAAGGAAAGAGAGATGGTGAAGTGGAGCGGGTTAGGGAGGGATTTCAGAGGTTAGGGCCTAGTCAGCTGATGACACTTGAATTGAGGGCCAGAGAGCGAAATGCCATTTTCAGAAGCTTAGCAAAGAATGTCGTATCTTGGACAGTAACTTCTGAATTTTTGAGTGTAACTGCACATCTGCACGAGCTGAAAGTTCCTGTCTGATTACAACTTACTTCAACATTATGATTGCAGCAAGATTCAGCCCAGTGAATGTGCTGCACTTCAGCACATCAGTGACTCATCTTGCTTGAGCTAAACTACTCTGCTGCATACTGGGTGAAAGTCTGCTTTAGCAGCTCTCTGTTAAAAAAAATCTGACTAACAGTGTTTGCTGCTGCCTTTACGTTATAACAACAAAGAACAAAGAACAATACAGCACAGGAACAGGCCCTTCGGCCCTCCAAGCCTGCGCCGCTCCCTGGTCCAAACTAGACCATTCTTTTGTATCCCTCCATTCCCACTCCGTTCATGTGGCTATCTAGATAAGTCTTAAACGTTCCCAGTGTGTCTGCCTCCACTTGCCCGGCAGTGCATTCCAGGCCCCCACCACCCTCTGTGTAAAATACGTCCTTCTGATATCCATGTTAAACCTCCCCCCCTCACCTTGAACCTATGACCCCTCGTGAACGTCACCACCGATCTGGGAAAGTGCTTCCCACTGTTCACCCTATCTATGCCTTTCATAATTTTATACACCTCTATTAGGTCACCCCTCATCCTCCGTCTTTCCAGTGAGAACAACCCCAGTTTACCCAATCTCTCCCCATAACTAAGCCCTTCCATACCAGGCAACATCCTGGTAAACCTCCTCTGCACTCTCTCTAAAGCCTCCACGTCCTTCTGGTAGTGTGGCGACCAGAACTGGGCGCAGTATTCCAAATGCGGCCGAACCAACGTTCTATACAACTGCAACATCAGACCCCAACTTTTATACTCTGTGCCCCGTCCTGTAAAGGCAAGCATGCCATATGTCTTATTCACTACCTTCTCCACCTGTGATGTCACCTTCAAGGATCTGTGAACTTGCACACCCTGGTCCCTCTGCATATCTACACCCTTTATGGTTCTGCCATTTATCGTATAGCTCCCCCCTACGTTAGTTCTACCAAAATGCATCACTTCGCATTTATCTGGATTGAACTCCATCTGCCATTTCTTTGCCCAAATTTCCAGCCTATCTATATCCTTCTGTAGCCTCTGACAATGTTCCTCACTATCTGCAAGTCCAGCCATTTCGTGTCGTCCGCAAACTTACTGATCACCCCAGTTACACCTTCTTCCAGGTCGTTTATATAAATCACAAACAGCAGAGGTCCCAATACAGAGTCCTGCGGAACACCACTAGTCACAGGCATCCAGCCGGAAAAAGACCCTTCCACTACCACCCTCTGTCTTCTGTGACCAAGCCAGTTCTCCACCCATCTAGCCACCTCCCCCTTTATCCCATGAGATCCAACCTTATGCACCAACCTACCATGAGGGACTTTGTCAAACGCTTTACTAAAGTCCATATCGACGACATCCACGGCCCTTCCCTTGTCAACCATTCTAGTCACTTCTTCAAAAAACTCCACCAGGTTAGTGAGGCAGGACCTCCCTATCACAAAACCATGTTGACTATCGTTAATGAGTTTATTCCTTTCTAAATGCGCATACATCCTATCTCTAAGAATTCTCTCCAACAACTTCCTAACCACGGACGTCAAGCTCACCGGCCTATAATTTCCTGGGTTATCCTTCCTACCCTTCTTAAGTAACGGGACCACAGTAGCTATCCTCCAATCCTCTGGGACCTCACCTGTGTCCAGTGACGAGACATAGATTTGCGTCAGAGGCCCAGCGATTTCATCTCTCGTCTCCCTGAGCAGCCTTGGATAGATTCCATCAGGCCCTGGGGATTTGTCAGTCTTTATATTCCCTAAAAAACCTAACACTTCCTCCCTTGTAATGGAGATTTTCGCTAACGGGTCAACACTCCCCTCCGAGACACTCCCAGTCAACACATCCCTCTCCTTTGTGAATACCGACGCAAAGTATTCATTTAGAATCTCCCCGACTTCTTTGGGCTCCAAGCATAATTCCTCACTTTTGTCCCTGAGAGGTCCGATTTTCTCCCTGACAATCCTTTTGTTCCTAACGTATGAATGAAATGCCTTGGGATTCTCCTTAATCCTGTCTGTCAAGGACATTTCGTGACCCCTTTTTGCCCTTCTAATTCCTCGTTTGAGTTCTTTCCTACTTTCTTTGTATTCCTCCAGAGCTCCCTCCGTTTTTAGCTGCCTGGACCTAACATACGCCACTCTTTTCTTTTTGACCAATCCCTCAATTTCCTCGGTTATCCACGGTTCTCGAATCCTACCCTTCCTATCCTTCTTTTTTATAGGCACATGCCTATCCTGCAGCCCTAACAACTGTTCCTTAAAAGACTCCCACATGCCAGATTTGGATTTACCCTCTCCCAATCAACAGCTGCCAATTTCTGCCTAATCCCACTAAAGTTAGCCTTCCCCAATCCAACACCTTACACTTGGGACACCACTCATCCTTTTCCATCACTATCCTAAAGCTAACAGAACTGTGGTCACTATTTGCCACATGTTCCCCTACTGAAACTTTGAAGACCTGACCGGGCTCATTCCCAGTGCTAGGTCCAGTATAGCCCCCTCTCTAGTCGGGCTATCTACATATTGTTCCAAAGAACCTTCCTGTATGCATTTTACAAATGATTCCCCATTCAGATTCCCAGCCCTATGCGATTTCCAGTCTATACCAGGGAAATTGAAGTCTCCCACTACAACAATCCTATTTTTCCGGCACCTATCCATTATCTCCTGACATATCCGTCCTTCCACTTCCCTTGGGTTGTTGGGGGGCCTGTAGTATACCCCCAACATACTGATTGCGCCCTTCCTGTTTCTGAGCTCCACCCACAGTGACTCGTTACACGACCCCTCTGAATTGTCCTCCCTCTGCACCGCTGTAATATGCTCTCTAACTAATACTGCTACTCCCCCACCTCTTTTGGCCCCTCCTCTGTCTAACCAAAAACACTTGTACCCCGGAATATTCAGCTGCCAGTCTTGTCCCTCTTTCAACCAAGTCTCTGTCACCGCAACCACATTCAAATTCCTCGTAAGCATTAAGGCCCTAAGTTCGTCTGTCTTACCTGCTACGCTCCTTGCATTGAAGTAGATGCACTCCAGACCTCCAGGCCCAGGGAGGTCATCCTCCCCCAGAGTGCTCTTCTTCTTTGCCAGCCTTGTCCTGGCCCCAAGCTCTGCAAGTCCAGGAGGCAAGCTGTGGGGGTTGGCCTGGACTTGCAGAATCTCACTGGCTGTCCTGTCTGGAGACAATACACATAACCTGTGCCTCATGCTCCCTCCACTCACATTGTCTGTATCTTTAAGACTTGATTAGCTGTAAAGATTCGCATTCTAATCAGTATTCTGTAACTCGATTTTGTGTCTCTGTGTGCCTTGTTTGTGAGCAGATTTCCACTCCATCTGACGAAGGAGCAGGGCTCCGAAAGCTAATGGCATTTGCTACCAAATAAACCTGTTGGACTTTAACCTGGTGTTAAAACTGTCACAACCAGAATGCCAGACAATCACAGCTAGGGACCATAAACCTCCCATTGAGGCATTTATCATTTGTCAAGGCAATCTAACAAATTGCATCTGAAATATAAGTGAAATACTGTAGATGTCGGAAATCTGAAATCTTTTCAGATTGGACTTCCTCTGAAGAAGAGTCAAAACGTTAACTCTATTTTTCTCTCCACGTATGTTGCCAGACCTGTTGAGTTATCCAGCATTTTCTGTTTTTATTTCTAGTGAATTGCATGTTATTGTCATTCTTTGGAGAATGGTTGTTAGCAGTTGAACCAGTCTTTAGTCTCTTTTTAAAAACTTGTTTTGATTATACTTTGCTCTAAAAAAATCCAAGTTTAAAAGTCTTTAAATTACATTTGAATGTAACTCTTCTCCCAAACCTTCCCGTGAAAATCTCTTTAACTGTGACCTGAAGGCATTCACCATCTAATTAATTACTTTGAAATACACTGATTGTTCATGTCAGCGAGGAAATTAACAACCGGTTAATTGTGTTTGGTTGAAGAAAGGGTCGGAAACCACAACAATTTGCTGCTTTTTCAGATAGTGCCACAGGGTTTTTAACATCTCTCCTTGATCATCTGAAAAAGTTGTTAATTTAAAATTTAATCCAAAGGACAGCTTTGGTTCCAAACATGCATCATTTCATCAAGACTTTAATAGCCTTATGTGCTCAAATCCTGGAGTGACAACTTAACCCATAGCTACTCAACTTATCACAGAATGACAGAATGGTTACAGCACAGAAGGTGGCACAGTGGTTAGTACTGCTGCCTCACAGCAGTTCCTGGCTTGGGTCACTGTCTGTGTGGAGTTTGCACGTTCTCCCCGTGTCTGCATGGATTTCCTCCGGGTGCTCTGGTTTCCTCCCACAGTCCGAAAGACATGCCGGTTAGGTGCATTGGCCATGTTAAATTCTCCCTCGGTGTGCCCGAACAGGCACCGGAGTGTGGCAACTAGGGGATTTTCATAGTAATTTCAGTGTTAATGTAAGCCTATTTGTGACACTAATAAATAAACTTTAAAAAACTCCTCTGCCTTCTCCCTGTAGCCTTGCACATTCTTCCTTTTCAGATAATAGTCCAATTTGCTCTTGAATGCCTTGTTTGAACCTTCCTCCAACACACTGTCAGGCAGAGCAGTCAGATTTGAACCACTCACTGCATGAAAATGTTTTTCCTCCTGTCACCATTGTAAGCTCGAGTCAATGTTTGAGACCTTTAGTTCCGACTAGTCACTGACCGCTGCAGGCATGAGGCATTTGGTAGAAGCAGTAGCAAGTGTATCAATAGAAACACAAATAGTAGAACAAAATGGAACTTAGCAAGGCAATAGTCACAATCTGTTCTTATGAACACCGACTCCAGACACTCTGGTTGATTGGGGCGTTGTCTCCTGTTCTGTTTTTGTTGCTGTTCTCTACTTGCTGACTGTAGTTTGTTGCCTCTTCTTTGATTTGATTTGATTTATTATTCTCACATGTATTAGTTAGTATACAGTGAAAAGTATTGTTTCTTGCATGATATACAGACAAAACATACTGTTTGTATACTATATAGTGGAGAAGGAAAGGAGAGGGTGCAGAATATAGTGTTACAGTCATAGCTAGGTGTAGAGAAAGATCAACTTAGTGCGAGGTAGGTCCGTTCAAATGTCTGATAGCAGCAGGGATGAAGCTGTTCTTGAATCGATTGGAACGCGACCTCAGACTTTTGTATCTTTTTCCCGACAGAAGAATTTGGAAGAGAGTATATCCGGGGTGCATGGGGCCCTTGATTATGCTGGCTGTTTTGCCGAGGCAGCAGGAAATGTAGACAAAGCCAATGGATGGGAGGCTGGTTTGCATGATGGATTGGACGACGTTCACAACCCTTTGTAGTTTCTTGTGGTCTTGGGCAGTGCAGGAGCCATACCAAACTGTGATACAACCAGAAAGAATGCTTTCTATGGTGCATCTGTAAAGGTTGGTGAGAGTCATAGCAGCCATGCCGAATTTCCTTAGCCTCCTGAGACAGTAGAGGTGTTAATGGGCTTTCTTAACTATAGTGTCTCTCTTGGTTATGTGCTGAGAGTCACAGCACTCTTCTGCTTATACCCATTTTGGGTCCAGCCTTGTTCTGTATTGGGTGACTGATTAGTTTACCCTTGAGTTGGGTGAAACCTCATCTTAGCAAACCTGAATTTACTCATTTACTATTATTTTACTATTGACCTGATTAGTTTATGTCATTATTTTCATTACCGTATTGTAAACTTACATGTCTCTCATGCATGACATTTTTGTTTATTATGCAGGAGACCCTTTTACTAACATAGTTAACATACATTCTTCATCTTTATTATTGTGTCAATATAGAGTTCAGCAGACAAAAATGCTAACCCAAGCTTCCAATGGCTAGAGGTCAGAGTACGCCCTGACCTAATCTTGACATTTTGTTCCACTGTGTTCATACATCAGAATCTTACATTGGTTAAATTCAAAGCCAAAGATGTGCGGGCTAGGTTGATTGGCCATGATAAATTGCCCCTTAACATCAGGGGGATCAGGAGGGTAAATATGTGGAGTTATGGGGATAGGACTGTACCTGGATGGGATTGTCGTCGGTGCAGGCTCGATGGGCTAAATGTCCTCCTTCTGCACTGCAGATTCTATGATTCTGTGAAATTACTTAAAATTTATGCCTCACGTCTGGGCATTTTCTGAACTGATATTTCCAAACTAACTGATAGTATCACTTTGTTTGCCAATTACTTTAAATCCGTGTCCTCTTGTTCTTGATCTTTCCACCAACCAGAGCGGGTTTTCCCCTATCTGACTAGACTCCTCATGATTTTGAATACCTCTGTCAAATCTCCTCTCAATTTTCTCTTTTCTAAGTCAAGATTTCCAGCCAGATTGACACTCTGGTAAGAAAATATGCTTCTATTTTTCTCAGAAACATCCTGAAGTGTTTAACATAGAACAGATTACTTTTTAAGAGTGCAGCTGTAAGTGAAATGGTCTAGCATTCCAAGGCACCTGAGAGATAGGGTTTTCACGCAGGCCGTGAAGACACATTGCAGGCACTTATCAGGGATGTTTTTACAGGGCTTAAGAAAGTCTTTACTTCTTCCCTTGGCTGAATGGATGGCAACAATGAACAGCTATCAGTATGCAATTGTGTGAAACCAAAGCACGTGGTAAGGATATCGCACTTCAGAACTGACTGCAATTATTGACATTTCACAAAAGAATATCCCAGCGAGCTAGGTACAAGAGGGTTGATGATTCTCTCAATGCCTTCAGGAATGGAGGGAAAGACATTAGGAAGATAAAACATCTTGGGGCAGGCACACAGTTTGAATAGGTTCAGCAGTTGTTCTATCATTTTAAGACAGCCATGAATTTAATGGGAGGTTCCTTGTGGATTGCCTGAGTATGGCTAGTGTCATGACGATGGAGAAACACCTCAAATTACATATGAATATATTGAACTTGTAAATAAGATATATGTTTTTAAAATTGTCATACAAGCCAGATATGGCTATGTAAATTCTGGAAATGTAAATTCAGTCATTGTCTGAATTGCTCCAGTAGGTAATACTAAGAGAGAGACAATGGAAGTCACTCCCTGGTTCCAGACAGGGACAGATCAAAGGCACGAAAGCCATACAGAAATTAACTGCTATCTCCCGTGGAGATAATGGAAGCTAAGTATCATCTCAGCAGGTATAATATCCTGCAAGCAACGTCCGGGACTGGTTTGTGGATTTTTGCCTTCCAGGAATGCACAAGAAACTGGGATAAAAGCCAACTGGAAAAGTTGATCAGTGTGGACTAGTGCTGGACATGCCAGTATGTGTAACACAAGAGGAAAGACAGCAGCAGACACCCCGCCAAGGTAAGACTCTCTCTCTGATTGCTGAAGCAAGTCAGGTCAACAGCGCCACAGCTGAAAAGGAAATAAAACAACCCATGAGCTAAACTACAGAACCCTGGATTCTCAGAACAACTATTCAACTGCTGAAGTCTGCACTACTAGAATCATGAATCTCAACAGCTGCAAAGTTCCACTTTCTATTCTTCATGCACATGTTAAGGATGGGTTTCATAGAATCATAGAAACCCTACAGTGCAGAAGGAGGCCATTCGGCCCATCGAGTCCGCACCGACCACAATCCCACCCAGGCCCTACCCCCACATATCTACCCACTAATCCCACCAACCTACGCATCTCAGGACTCCAAGGGGCAATTTTTAACCTGGCCAATCAACCTAACCCGCACATCTTTGGACTGTGGGAGGAAACCGGAGCACCCGGAGGAAACCCACGCAGACACGAGGAGAATGTGCAAACTCCACACAGACAGTGACCCGAGCCGGGAATCGAACCTGGGACCCTGGAGCTGTGAAGCAGCAGTGCTAACCACTGTGCTACCGTGTATTTTTAAATTTTCTTTGAGACCCAATTTTCATTTCTATCTGTGTGAATATATGTGCATGTGTTTTAATAATTTCCTTGCATTTAGTAGCTAATAAACTCAGTCTTTCTTTAACTCAAGAAAGCTTGGTTAAATATGCTCTTTTTAAAACATAAGTACATTGGGACTTCTTAAAAATTAATTTACAGGATGTGGGCATCGCTGGCTAGGCCAGCATTTATTGACCTTTCCTAGTTACCCTTGCGAAGGTGGTGGTGAGCTGCCTTCTGGATCCACTGCAGTCCCTCAGGTGTAGGTACACCCACAGTGCTGTTAGGGAGGCAATTGCAGGATTTTGATTCAGCGACAGTGAGGGAATGTCGATATTTTTCCAAGTCAGGATGGTGAATGACTTAGAGGGGTGGTGGTGTTCCCAGGTTTCTGCGAGTCTTGTTCAACTAGATGGTAGTGGTTGTGGGTTTGGAAGGTGCTGCCTAAGGAACCTTGGTGATTTCTTGCAATGCATCTTGTAAATGATACACATGATTGCCACTGTTTGTCGGTGGTGGATGAATTGAACGTTTGTGGAAGGGGTAACAATCATGCGGCCCATTTTGTCCTGGGTGGTGTCGAGCTTCTTGAGTGTTGTTGGAGACGCACCAATCCAGGCAAGGGGAGAGTATTCCATTACACTCCAGCCTTGTGCCTTGTAGATGGTGGACAGGCTTTGGGGAGTCAGGAGATGGAGTTACTTAACACAGGATTCTGAGACTCTGACCTGCTCTGGTAGCCACAGTATCTATATGGCTAGTACAATTCAGTTTCTGGTCAATGGCAACCTTCAGGATATTGATAGTAGGGGATTTAGTGATGAGAATTCCATTCAATGTCATGGGGCAATGGTTAGATTCTCTATTGTTGGGGACAGTCATTGCCTGGCACTGGTGTGGTATAAATGTTACTTGCCATTTCATAGAATCCCTACAGGACAGAAGGAGGCCATTCGGCCCATCGAGTCTGTACCGACCACAATCCCACCCAGGCTTTATTCCCGTAACACCATACATTTACCTTGCTCTTCCCCCTGACACTGGGGTCAATTTAGCACAGCCAATCAACCTAACCTGCACATCTTTGGACTGTGGGAGGAAACTGGAGCCCCCGAAGGAAACCCACACAGACACGGAGAGATAGTGACCCGAGACCGGAATTGAACCTGAGTCCCTGGCACTGTGAGGCAGCAGTGCCAATCACTGTGCCACAGTGCCGCCCCCTAGATTTGTCAACCTAAGCCTTGATATTGTCCAAGTCTTGTTGCATTTAGACATGGTCAACTTCAGAATCTAAGGAGTCACAAATGCTGCTGAACATTGTGCAATCATTAGCAAACGTCCTCACCTCTGAACTTATGACAGGGGGAAGGTCATTGATGAAGCAGCTGAAGATGGTTGGGCCTAGGACACCATCCTGAGGAGCTCATGCAGTGACATCCTGGAGCTGAAATGATTGACTTCCAACCACCACAACCATCCTCCTTTGTGCCAGGCCTGACTCCAACCAGTGGAGAGTTTCCCCGATTCCCATTGACTCCAGTTTTGCTAGGACTCCTTGATGCCATACCAGGTCATGCTGCCTTGATATCAAGGGCAGACACTCTCAGCTCACCTCTGGCATTCAGCTCTTTTGTCCATGTTTGAACCAAGGCTGTAATGAGGTCAGGAGCTGAGTGACTCTAGTGGAACCCAAACTGAGTGTCTATGAGCAGGTTATTGCTGAGAAGGTGATGCTTGATAGCACTGTTAATGATGATATCACTTGGATAGAATCAAATTGGCTGAAGGCTGACATCTGTAAAGCTGGAGACCTCCAGAGGAATCTGAGGTGGATCATCCACTTGACAATTCTGGCTGAAGATTGTTGCAAACTCTTCAGCCATATCTTTTGCATGCTTTGCTGGACACCTCCATCATTGAGGATGGGGATATTTGTAGAACTGCCTCCTCCAGTAAATTGCTTAATCGTCCACTACCATTACTTTGGCATTACCTTGGGTATCTGGAGTCCAGCGACAATACCATTGCACAACTGCCTCTCCATATGGAACCGGTATCCACAAGGGAAAGGATCCTTTTCAAATTAATCTTGTCGCAAACAACTGAGGGGGTTGAATGAAGAAAGGGAGCCAGTTCATCCTTCCTCACATGGGGGCATAAACATCTGGGGGTATCCCACCCAGAATTTAACATATTGAGGGATCTCGCCCGAGATAACAAATTTGGGAAACTTCACCTGAGGACTGGTAGTAACACAAGTATCAGAACCTGGCTGGTTGGAGTGCATGCCAATGAAAGAACTTGCTTGATTTCCCCCTGGCATCCTACCGCAGGGCATTGCCCCAGCAAAATCTCCCCTTAAATGTCTTGTTTCAAAACTGACAGCAGAGTCTTAGATCTTTAGTTCTTACATTCTTCACTCAAAGGCATTTTACAATGCATTTATGTTCCAGCTGTTGCGGCCCGAATTAGGCGCCGGAAAAGTTGGCAGCCCCTGCTTCTGGCAACAGAGCTGAGAGGAAAACTGATGCCAGGCTGGGATGTTCCAGTCCCGCTGCGGCACATGCGACAGGCCATTCAAACTTCCATTCACTTTGGCGGGACTGGAAGATCTCGCAGCCAAGGGGCGCCGAGAAATCCTGGCCCAAGTCGAACAAGAGGTCTGGAGGATATTCAAATACTTGATCAAAGAGTTAAGTACTCCTGAGGCAGGAACTCTGAAACAAAAACAGAAAAGTGGAATTATTTTGTTTTATAACGCTCCTGTAAATTGTCCTGGGACATCCATTACCATAGAGGTGCAACATAAATATAAACTGTGGTTGGAGATATTGATTGAGCCAGGTCCTATCAGATGAGAAAATTGAATCCCTTGAAATTTTGGATATGAATCCTTCCTGTTGTAACTTTAGCTTTGGAAAGATAGTCGATGTTATCAATTATCAAATGAGGATTGACTGCAACCAAGATGACATGATATTGTGTTTAATCAGAGATTAAGTAAAGATATAACACGCCAGTTATAAAACAAGAGCATACAACTGTGATAAATAGTGTATCCTGGTCAGTTGGGAGGTAGTTTAGCTCAGTTTGCTGGACAGCTGGTGAGAGATGCCAGCAGTGTGGGTTCAATTCCCGTACTAGCTGAAGTTATTCATGAAGACCCTGCCGTCTCAACCTCGCCTGAGCTGTGGTGACCCTCAGGTTAAGTCACAGCCTATGGTCCTTTGGGACTATGGTGACTTTCCCTTGTTATCCCAGTCCAGATCAGGCAGCATGGCTGGCATGCGCAAACAGTGCTTTCTCTTCTTTTTCCCTTTCTCTTCTCAGTGCCTCAAGTCTTCATGACCTCTCGAACTACCCAAGAGTGTTAGCATAGATCTACCCTTTTGAGTTCCCCTCCACCACCGACTGCACTGAGGTCTTCCAAAACCTCTTACTATATACCCTTTTTCAGGGGTGGGCTTGGATGGATTATTGGCAAAGTTTTGTCACCGATTTACTTTATTATGAAATACTCTCGAGGATATTGAACCCGTTGTGTAAGCTTTGGGTAGAAAAACTCATCTTTAACATCATTCATCTACCATTATTTTGATTTGATTTGATTTGACTTATTATTGTCACAAGTATTAGTATACAGTGAAAAGTATTGTTTCTTGCGTGCTATACAGACAAAGCATACCATTCATAGAGTAGGAAATGAGAGAGTGCAGAATGTAGTGTTACAGTCACAGCTAGGGTATAGAGGAAGATCATTAGCTTCTTGATCAATCACTCCTACCTCATCCTTCCCCTAGTGCATCTCAAGCTGTTCTCCCTGACTAGGTTCATCCGTCTGAAAGACATTCCACCTCCAGTCAACAACTTACAAAACTTTAATTAATAAGTAACTATTTTATTCTTCTTGTACACACTGTATTTCTGCAAGCATCTCAATTAGGCAAGGTTAAACAAAAAACCCAATACAATTTTATAAGTTGCAATTTGTTTTAAATATCTATCCAGTTGTTCTCCCACTGTTGCAGTGGCCTCATCTGGCAACGGCCCCTTTCTGGACTAGGTACAACTATCATCACCTAAGGATAATCATTCCACTGACTTATTTCGAGGGAAATGAAACTCTGCGATTTCTAACAAATGAAACTCATAGCACTAATCTATCCCTTTACCTGTTGCAAGCTGACGGTTAAACGCATGCTTTTTTCCAACATATTCCTGACATTCCTCAAAACTGTTCTGAGGACTACAGTTTATATCTGAAACATCAACTGAGTTGTCTTTTCTCAATGGGTGCTACCTGACCTGTTGCATTTTGCCAAATATCCCTGTTTTAGTTAAAAGCAAATCACTGCGGATGCTGGAATCTGAAACCAAAAGAGAAAATGCTGGAAAATCTCAGCAGGTCTGGCAGCATCTGTGAGGAGAGAAAGGAGCTGATATTTCGAGTCCAGATAACCCTTTGTCAAAGTTCAAGAACATGCCTGTTCTAGTCCTGGGCTCTGACGAAGGATCATCCAGACTCGGAACATTGGCCATATTCTCTCTCTCCACAGATGCTGTCAGACCTGCTGAGATTTTCCAGCATTTTTGGTTTTGATGCCTGTTCTAGTTTCAGCTTGGTCAGAGGGTGGCTCAGTCACGGCGTTGGCTTCAAAGGAGGAGAGGGATAAGTGGAGAGGTTTAGGGAAGAAAATTCAGGCAGTGGGGTCCAGGAGGAGGAAGAGTAATTGTGCGATTCCTTCAGCGTCTTCAGTGCTCCAGAAACTGTGCACAATGGAGACGGAGTTAATTCCAGAACGCTTTGCATATTTCAAAGCTGCTTCCACTCGATATTAGCTTTCCACATGCAGCCTCTCCCAATTTGTAGTGACATCATTCACATGATCCGTTAATTCAATTGAAATCTCGCAACAAAAAAAGCCTTGTGTGCTACTTCATTAAAACTGCTTCATTTCCGTCACCAACAGCTGACTATCACGGTAAAGCCGTCATTGTGAGATCACACAGCTTCCGACAAATTCAGATTTGCTGCTGGAATATTAGCGGAGGTTTTAATTTGGAATTGCGGGTTTGTTTATACTTGATCAAAGTACCAGGTAGCTAACTGAAGTAACCATTAGTGGTTGCAAAGGATTAAATGATTTGGAACCAGATTCTGGTATTCAGGGGATTTTCTTAATACCAGAATCTTGAATGGAGTTCCAGGTAAATGTGCTGAAATTTGTTCACTGACAATAGTTAATGTCAGTCATAGAATCCTGACAGAGGCCATTTGGCCCATCGAGCCTTTCAGAAAGTCCAAATCAGTAAAGACGTTAGCAAATCATAGAATCGTAGAATCATAGAATCTTTACAGCGCATAAAGAGGCCATTCAGCCCATCAAGCCTGCACTAACAACAATCCCACCCAGGCCCTATCCCCATAACCCCACATATTTGCCCTGCTAATCCCCCTGACACTAAGCAGCAATTGACCATGGCCAATCCACCTAACCCGCTTAATTGGGAATACATTTAATACTCCCCCAAACTATGACCAGCATTGTTAATTTTTCATTCTCAGTGGTAGGTGCGGGAAAACTGGCTCAAATGCATGAAAATCATGATGGCCATTGATTTTAGCAGAGGCGCAACTAGGATAATCACCTTCTAACACTGGTGGCAGCATTCCATCTCATAAGACAATGGTTTGTGCGCTGGGGGTCAACTCCGTGTTAAGCATCACTTGGTGTTGCTCAGGGGCCTCACTCTAACATGGCAGTGTCTGCCACATTGTCTGCAGAGGAAGACAGTGGGCTGAGCTGGTACATGTATCACCGACTCTGTTTGCTCTTGGCCCTCTGCTCAGCCAGTTGAGCTTTTCATTTCTGAACAAAGAACAAAGAATAATACAGCACAGGAACAGGCCCTTCGGCCCTCCAAGCCCGTGCCGCTCCCTGGTCCAAACTAGACCATTCTTTTGTATCCCTCCATTCCCACTCCGTTCATATGGCTATCTAGATAAGTCTTAAACGTTCCTAGTGTGTCCGCCTCCACCACCTTGCCTGGCAGCGCATTCCAGGCCCCCACCACCCTCTGTGTAAAATATGTCCTTCTGATATCTGTGTTAAACCTCCCCCCCTTCACCTTGAACCTATGACCCCTCGTGAACGTCACCACTGACCTGGGGAAAAGCTTCCCACCGTTCACCCTATCTATGCCTTTTATAATTTTATACACCTCTATTAAGTCTCCCCTCATCCTCCGCCTTTCCAGGGAGAACAACCCCAGTTTACCCAATCTCTCCTCATAACTAAGCCCCTCCATACCAGGCAACATCCTGGTAAACCTCCTCTGTACTCTCTCCAAAGCCTCCACATCCTTCTGGTAGTGTGGCGACCAGAACTGGACGCAGTATTCCAAATGCGGCCGAACCAACGTTCTATACATCTGCAACATCAGACCCCAACTTTTATACTCTATGCCCCATCCTATAAAGGCAAGCATGCCTTATGCCTTCTTCACTACCTTCTCCACCTGTGACGTCACCTTCAAGGATCTGTGGACTTGCACACCCAGGTCCCTCTGCTCACCTCTTCCAATCCCCTTCCAAACAATCAGCCTCCAGAGGTCACAGCCATCCGGCAGTGCTAACCTTGCATGACGTGATGGCCAAATGTGGAAGCATTGGCCTGGTAAACCAGAAGTTGCAGGTTCTACCAACTCTGATGGTAGCCAGAGATAATTCCTCAGAATTCCCACCTTCTAACTTTGACAAGGGTGGAGTGACTGAGAAGTTCCAGGAAAATGCAGTGTCACTTGCCTCAAATTTCCCATTTACTTGCACATTGTTCAAGAGGGTCCGTATGCTGTAGATGTGCCATTTTAGTGGAGAAAGTCCCCAGCGAAATCAGGGTCTTTCACTGTCATTCTACACTTACAGTATAATTGGCTTCCTCTTTCATTTAGTGGAAACCACCATCTAGTGGTCTGGCTGAGAACTGATAAAGTGACAATTTTTACCCATAACATAGGAGCTTATGTATAAACAAATTGAATGTAAAACGGTTTATGGGAAGAATCTAATTACAGGCCCTATACCAGCGGCAAACTGGAGTGAATTTCACCCCTCCGTTATTGTCATTTCTTACTTGAATTTTTCAACATCTTTTACTTCGGACTCCGGAGTTCTACCAGTCTGCCGGTTTTCCTCAACACCTTCTCATTAGTTGTGTGCCTTGTCCAACTAAATCTTAGATGTCTCAGAAACCACAAGCTGAATTTTATGTGCCCACGCTGGGCGTATTTTCAGCTAGGGGCACATAAAATAGGGCCTGTGCACACTCCACTAGCTTCTTGCCCCACTCGACGAAATCACAGCCCGTCAGCCATGTTGAAATAATCAAGAGTGAATTGAGCATTTTAATAAACAAATTGATCCTGATAACACACCGACCACGCCGTAATACAGTTGACACTGTATAGCGCACAAGAAACAATACTTTTCACTGTATACCAATACATAGAACAATAATAAATCAAATCAAATCAGTGGGCAGTTGACTGGAGAGGACAGGCATTTCTCTTGAAAGGTTTTTAAAAGACTAGGAAGGAAGGGAAACACTATTTCCAGGAGAGCCCTTTGCCCATCAGGACGCAAGCACCCCCTAAGATAATACCCCCACTTTCTTCCTAGCTGCTTGCTTTCCAAAGTACAGTAACCCCACCCACCCCACCCACCACCCCACTGGCCAACCCCTCTCCGTCCAATATCTGGGATGACCTATCGCTAGGATCCACTGGGCTTTTTTCTTGGAACTGATTGCTGACCCGTTAACTGCTGGGAGCTGCCAGTTGGGTCAATCTGATTATCTGGTAACTCCTGAGGGTGAGACATAATCCCGAGTCAGTGACAGAAGTCCCAAGGTCAGGCTGTTTAGCCCGCCTGCCCACACACAGGCTGTTCTGGCTGCCGGGTGGGCCGTGTGGAGTGAGTCAGCTCTGAACGATTCAACTCCTCCCACCCCACCCTCTGTAATAATCATCTCATTCTGCTTTCCACAAATGTTCTTATTTCTAAAGAGGTCTGACATTTTTGTGAAGGCTTGTTTAGCATGTTTAATTAATTTTCCCATCAGACTGTCCAGATAAGAAAATCAACCTTCTTGTTTTGTTTTTTGATATTATCGTATGCACTGTATACCATGTATACTGTATACCGAGCATACTTTATACTGTGTATACTATACCGCGTATACCGTACACCATGTATAGTCTATACCATGCATACACAGTACCATGCATACTGTATACTGTGAATACTGTATGCTGTGCATATTGTATACTTGACATTATATACCATACATATTGTACAGCATGCATACTGTATACTGGGAATATTGTACACCATGCATATTATATACCATTCATGTACACTATGCATTTATTCAATTTTCAATATATGTTGACATCAGGATGTTTCCTCTTGTGGGTAAGTCCAGGACCAGGGGCAATGGTTTAAAATTAGGGCTCACCCTTTTAGGGCAGAGAGGCGATTCTTTTTCTCAGAGGTTTGTGTGATTTTGCAAGTTTCTGCCTTTGCAAATGGTGGGGGTGGAGGTCACTGAATATTTTTAAGACGGAGGCAGATAGAGGGTGGGATTTTCCAGCCTTGTTCGCCCCAAAACAGGAAAGTCCCACCCGAGGTCAATGGACCTTTGCGTGGTTCCACCCACCGTGCCACCCACTACGATGCCCGTGGCAGGCGGGACGGGAAAACTCCCCCCCCCAGAACCTTGAAAGACAAACAGAACAGCCATGATCTTATTGAATGGCGGAGCAGGCTCAAGGGGCTGAATGACCTCTTTCTGTTCCCACTTTGTATGTTTGTATACTAACATGAGTTCCCGGTATGCATATTTATCATGCCACATATTTCCAGAAGACATAATCATTTACCATAATATCCCTTTCTTGTCATCATTTTCCTCCAAGTGGCCAATGCAATCAGGACCCTCGATCAAACTGAAATACCTGATTCTAAAATTACACGCTACACTGGTTGCTTGGACTTCCTCTGATTGAATAAATACCCGTCCACATTGAAGCGAGCAGTCCACACATTTCCTCACTCTAGGTTTGACTGAACACTTCCAGTCGTGCTATGGGTGATGAGGCAGCTCTGCCGTCATCAGACTCTCCAGCAAGGGAAAGGAAGGAACAGGCAACAGCCCAGGGAAGCTGCTCTTAGCAACACCCTCCATACAAGTCAGGCCGGGCAGCTTCCACGCTGCTGAAATTAGTGATTTGACCAGCAATGCTGTATCTAATTTGTTATTCTGAATATTTTTATTGTTTGAAAGACTAATACAACATGGACTTCAGAGTGGAATAGAGTCAGACAAAATTTATCAATCCAAATTTTAGCGGCCAGTGATGACTTGATGACTCAAGAACAGCTTCTTCCCTGCAGCCATCAGACTTTTGAATGGACCTACCTTTTATTAAGTTGATCACCCTAGCTGTGACTGTAACACTACATTCTGCACTCTCTCCTCTCCTTCTCCCCTATGAACTCTGTGAACAGTATGCTTTGTCTGTATAGCAGACAAGAAACAATACTTTTTATTGTATCCCAATACATGTGACAATAATAAATCATATCAAATCAAGTGGCACTTGCCATTCATTAAACTTACACTGACCCACAATTTTTCTGGGGGGCTTTTGTACTGTTGCTGTGCATTTGGGGCTGACGTGTCCCCCTCACTGGGCTTGAGGTGATATCATCACTGAGGGATTTGTCCTTCTGGAGTGGCAGCTGGAAAGTGGGAGGGAGCGGGTGAGGTCATAGGGTCACACTGGGAGCAACAGTGAGACCCCTGGGTGGGGCTCCATGAACTACCAGGCCGCATGAGCAGAGTGGGGCTGGGACTCTGACAAGGAGTGTTAACCAGCTACATGAAGACAGAAGACCCTCACACGGTGCTGGGGTGGGGGAGGAGGACACGTGTAGTCAGTTGAACTCCACCCTTAGGCCGCAAAGTGCATCGTCAGGACGTGAGCTATCTGGAAGTGCACGCCACTGGTTAGGAAGGCCAGACTGTCAGGGATTAGTGTCTGGGTGGCTGGCTGTTCATACTGGGAGCCTCATTTATTCCGCAGCTCCTGAGAGCTGGGGGAATTTTTTCTTTTGCTGGTTATAAGGTCTTTATTTCAGAAAATCATTACTGTACAAAAACACATCACAACTTAAATCTGTTCGCCGACAACCGGTATTCAAGACAGTGGTAAGTTATTTGCTGTGGTGTATGGACACTGAAGTTCCAGTGAATCCATTCTTAACTGTGGACACTCTGTAGGAAGGTGATGTTATCCACTTTCAGCATATCATGGCCCAATGGTTTTCTTGATTTTGATTTCATGAGAATTGCTTCTGCATCATCCAAAACAAGGTTCATGTATTTATCAAAGCCAGTTGTGCAGCCTTCTATCCTAATCCTGGATCGATTTTGAAGATGTCTGAAAATAAGATTGATAGGCTGCACCATCACTTTCTGGGCCTGCCCGTGGTACACTGGCTCTCTCCCCTCTGGGTGGCAGCGAGGAAACAAAATGGCGGCTTGTGCTGGGGACTGAGGCTGCCATCTTAGGTGTAAATTGCTGCCTTAACGTGATTCAGGTGTGCCTCGCCAGCCACAAGGGGAAGCCCGTGGTCTAATTATCTCCCTGACCCTTCCTTGATGAGTCAATTGTGCCAATTTAGGCAGTCTTGCAATGCATGAGTGTGCCACTGATTGGCACCCAATAGTTAACCCTTAACCCCCAAGCACTGAACTCCAAGGCAAACACTCACCTCCCAATAACAGAGGTGACACAGATGTTGTCCCCAGTGCATGGCGCCATGGTGAAGTCATTCAACAGTAACCCCGTTTAGAACATGACGGCTGGCAGTGTCTTGTTCTCCCATGAGGTTGATTGAACGCAGTGAACTGCCCTCAGGCCCCATCCTTGGTGAGATGGGAGGGGGTTGATGGGGATCATGCGGTCGGCTGAAGCTCTCAAGGGCCAAAGCACTTCTGTCAGACGGAGTTGGGAGGGGCAACTGTGGCCCGGATGCCCGCGCCAGGATCAGTGCGACATTCGTGCCTCATCAATGTGGGAGGTAGGAGAACCATCGCACTGTCATTCTCTCAGTGCTGAGGGAGGATGCGTGGGGTTTGAGTGGGGGTTGGCGGGTGGAATATGGTGCCATGACATCAGAGCATGGAGGCACTTTATGTGTGATCAACGTGAATTTTAATATAAGTGGTGACTCATCTCTATTAACTGCACCTTGGAGCTCATGGCCTATTATCTCTATTAGTGCCCAGGTTCACCAGTACCCATCAGGTGCCTTTCGTTTCTTAACTTTTCTTACCTTCCTGCTATATCTAGTTGTTTCCTCAGGATCCACAGATGAGGAAGAGGCGGTCTGCCAACTGCCATGCCCTTTTGCTGAGGTGACCTTGGTGGGCATTCTGTAGAGGGGGCCGGGACCTTGGGAGTCCAGGCTTGCTTTCGGGAAGCACGGGTGTTTCAGTGCTGCCCTCATTGGTGTGTGGGGCTGGGAGCGTGTCACTCAAAGGGAGGAGGGTATCAGATGGGCTGGACACCACCAGGGTCTGCTGGGTGGAAGGGTCCAGTCTGCGCACTTGTCGATCCTCTTCCCTTCAGGTGCCCAGGGGCCCCTGAACTCTTCCACGGGATAGAGGGTGGTTAGAGTGAAATCCAGAAGCCCTGCCGCCCTTATGTGCTGCACGTGTGGATTCCCACCAGTGCCTGCACCATGCAGTCAAAGCCCTGCACCATGGAGCTCATGGCCTTAGCCATGGAGATCATGCGTTGAGGCATGGTGCGGACATCTCCTGCGGACTGAATGTCCTGTGCCAAGGTCTCCACTGCAGACGCCACCCTCACAGTTTAGCCTCAATGCGTAGGAGTGATGGCACCATCTCCTTGGACAGAAGGGAATGGGACTCCTCCCATTGGCCTTGCAGTCCGAGGAGCGATACCGTCATCCCTTCCTGGTAATCGTGACTCTGCCTTTGGAGCTCCAGTAGCTCTGGGGTGACAGAACCCAGGGCACGTCCTGGCTCAGGGGCTCAGCAGAGTCCTGGGCTCCAACATCCCTCCTCATGCCAGTTCCCTGGGATGTCTCTGCCTCTGCCACGGTTGTCAGGTGCTTGTCAGTGAGTGACCCAGAAGCCTGTCTACTACTTAATCCCACCGGGGTTTGAGTATCTGTGCTGGGGGAAGGTGTGGGTGACAGATGTGACATCTCTTCAATGCTGGTCTCAAAGACATATCCCCTGTAGCTACTCGGGTTTGTGGTGTCTCGAGTCTTTGAGGATGGTCCAGGAAGCAAGATGGCAGTAGTGTGGGTCAGGGCAACACTGATAGCAGAAAGGTCGCTCATGTGAGGCTAGCACCATGGCTGGATGTGTTGAGGGTCCTCACTTGTGTCTTTTGCCCCCACCTCACCCTCTGCATAGGCCCAGCCCTGTTCCTCGCCGGCCAGCTCAAGGGCTCGTTCCTCAGATGGAGTAAGGGTCTTGAGCTCCAGCATCACTCCAGCACTGGTGCCCACTGACACCAGCTGTGCTCGAGTTCATCCTGCAATGAGGCAGATGGGGGAAGTGTAGGCAGCGGGTCGTGCCAGGTCAGATGGTGATATAGCCTGGAGTGCATGAGGGGTGACTGGGAATGGGGATATGAGGAGCAGAGAAGATACCAGGGGGATAGTGGAGAGTGGGAGGGTTGGCATGCCAAGTATTGGGGCTCCATGAGGTGGGTGGGAGTGTGTAGTAGGTGGCCCTTTAACGGGAGGCATTTCCCGAGGGCCACATGATTGGTCCGGATCCTATGGATTTTCCATGGCAGGAAGCTGACCAATCGGCAGACCGCATTTGGAGCCAGGGATTCGAGTAGAGCAGTCACACTGCAAATTAGACTCACCTTGTTGTGTGTATTATTCTGATTGTTTGGCAATAAAGCCTTTGTTGATTTAAGCCACATCGAGTCCCCAATGAGGCAAAGCAGCAAAATCATCAGGGATCACTGTGTCCAGCTAGAGCGGGAGGAGACTGGGGCATCGAGAATACAAAGAAGTAAGAAGAAGTGAGGCACTTTTACTGAGTACAGTGTCTATCATCGAAAAAATCAAGTGATTTCACCCTGAAGTAGGAACTGGGAACAATATGTAGAAAGGATGCGTTACTTCTTTGTAGCAAATGAAATAACCGCTGAAGAAAAGCAAACGGTTACTTTGCTTCCAGTCTGTGGCCTATGCACATGCAGTTTAGTGAGAATTTTAACATTGTCAGGTGTTCCAGACTCGCGGGACGGGATTTTATGGCCTTGTTCATCCTGAAACTGTAAATTTCCGCCCGAGGTCAACGGATATTTCCATTGTCCGCTCCTCGCCCGCTCCGATTCCGTGGCGGGTGGGGCGGTAGAAATCCGGCTGAAATCTTTCGACCAGATTGTGGAACTGGTCAAAAATCATTTTACCGCCCGTGCCCCACCCTCCCACCCCACCCAACCCGCTGTCCCTCAGTCGTTATGCTCAGATACAAATTTCATGCGGCAATCCGTGAGCCAGGGGAAGCAATCTCATCAAAGGCTTAGGAGACCGGCAGAACACTAAATTCAACCCAGCATTAGGAGAAATGTTCAGGGACAGAATGGCCTGTGGCATAAACAGTCTAATCTTACAAAAGAATTTACTAGCAAAGACCGAACCCACGTTCGAAAAAGCTGTGCAGCTGCCCCAGGTGACTGAGTGCATGGGGCAGGGCGTAACAGAAGGAGGAATTCTCCAGCCGCTCTGGTCTTAAAAGCCACAAATTCCCACCCGACTGTCAATGGGGTTTCACATTGTCCACAAGTCACCCGCTAAAATTCCAGTGGCGGGCGGGATGGGAGAATCCGGCCTGGGTTGCAATGTTTGCAAGGTAAGCCGAGAGAGGTAAATCGTTTGTGGCGGAAAATGGTTGTGGTGCAGAGCTGCCCAGGACCGGGCACAACAGCCCCCAGTGGAAGAAGTACAACACTGAGAGCTGACGTGTGTTTTTGATGTGGGGGAAGAACACACCCAAGAGATTTGTTGATGCAAGAATTATTTGTGCTTCAGGTGTCAGAGAAAAGGGCACTTAAAGGCGTGGTGCAGAGTGAAGGTATCAGTGAGCACAAGAGAAAGACTGGGACTACTCGTTTAACTTCGTTAGAGAAATTGGGTGAGGACTCGGTAAAGGGTTCGAGTTGTTCACCTTAAACCAGGTTCAGTTCAGCAAAGTGCCCCCAGTGGAGATAACTTTGCTGGTAAATGGCAAAGTTTTCAAAATCGAAGAGGGGTGGCAGCCGAAGTCATAGGGGAAGAGGCATTTTGTTATCTTCAAAAAAGACTCCAATAATGAAGATTAAATGAGTCAGCACCATTTTGTCCACATATACAAGGAGGGACATTGCAGTCGTTAGGTTGCAGTGACAGTAACAGTGGCATATCCGAACCAAATGGGGAAGCTGCCAGTCTTGGTAACCGAGGGTCACAGACCTTGTTTAATGGGCCGTGATTGATTCACCGTGTCGCCCATGGTGAATTTAGAAGAAGTGCTGGGGTGGTTTAAGGAAGCAGGAGTTAGGCTGAAACAGGAGGAATGTACATTTCAATCAGAAGAAGTCACCTACTGAGGGTTAAGGGTCGATTCAAGAGGGTAACATCCATAGAATCCCTACAATGCAGGAGGAGCCTTTCAGCCCAACAGGTCTGCACTGACTCCTGAAAGAACATCTTACTCAAACCCACCCCCCCAAACCCGTGACCCGGGACATTTATCATGGCTAATCCACCAACTACACAGCTTTGGACACTAAGGGCCCGATTTTACCATTTTCATTCTAAGTGCCAAATCTGGGCGTAGTACAGACCCGACTTAGAAATCCGCTTTCAGGCGCCCCCAAACACTCTCAGCCATCTCCAGTCCCATTCGCACTGTGGGCGGGGCTTAGCGCGGCCGAAACGATTGGAGCTCTGAACTGCGCATGTGCAGTTAGGAAAAAATTGGAAAAAGCACGCCCGTGTCAGATCGCTCCCGAGCCGCAGAAAGTGGAGAAAGCGGCCCGGGAGCGAAAAGCGGGAGCGAGGGTGTATCTCGGAGGGGTGGGGGGCAGATGGCTCTCTGGTGGGGGGGGAGGGGAGGGCGGTGCAGAAGGATCTCTGGTGGGGGGGGGGGCAGATGGATCTCTAGTGGGGGGGGGGCAGATGGATCTCTGGTGGGGGGGGCAGATGGATCTCTGGTGGGGGGAGGCAGATGGATCTCTGGTGGGAGGGCGGGGGCAGGGGGGCCCGCTATCACTCTGCGGGCGATTGGTGGCGGGGGGAGGGGGGCAGGTGTGGCGATCGGTCTGGGTGGTGGGGGTGGTGGATAAGGGACACACACACACAACACTGTCCCCCTTACCCACCCCCCAGACCGATCGCCACCCCTGCCCCCCCCACCAGAGATCCATCTGCCCCCCCCACCAGAGATCCATCTGCCCCCCCCCCCGAGATACATCTTACCTGCCTCCCTCCCCCTGCCCCCAGCCGACGATCTGGCCTCACTTCCCCCCCCACCCCCGACAACGAACTTGCCTCACTCCCTCCCCCCCCCCCCGACCCTGCAGAGAATGGTCTGGCCTCACTCCCCCTCCCCTCCAGAGGAACATCTGACCCAGACAATGATCAGCCCTCCCCCTCCCCACCCCCTCCAACCAGATAACGATCTGGCCTCACTCCCCTCCTCCCCCCCCCCCTCCCCCCCCCCCAACCAGGGAATGTTCTGACCCACCTCCCTCCTCCCCCCCACCACTGATCTGAGCCAGAGAGCCGTTGGAAACACTGAACGCGCTCTTCAGAGGCTGGAGCACCCGACTCAGACTTTTATTTCTCAGGTCCATAACGGCGCGGTCCGGATCGGCAACTGTGGTGGTAAAGGGGGAAACGCTGATAAAGTTGGGCGGGCAGTTCATTAATTCAATTTAAATGCATGCAAATGCACTTAACTCGCCATTGCGCCTGTTTTGGGCGCGAAGCGGATCGCCGCCATTCCCGGGTTTCGGTAAAGTGGCGATCTGCGCGGATGCGGGTGCAGATCGCGATAAAGGCCTCACACCCGACTTTACCGCGATTTTGCACCCGAAAACGGGGCAAATTGTGGGTAAAATCCGGCCCTAAGGGGCAATTTAGCATGGCCAATCAATGGTTGTGGAGACTGAGGAGCCAGAAGCTGCCACAGAGCCATGAGATCCTGGATTAGTGAGTCTGCCTTTTTCGATTGCACAGCCTGGTCTGATAAATTTAGAACAGCCTACCACCGAACTGAGGTGCTCTACCAGAGCCCAGAAGTTTCCGGAACAGTTAAACCTTTGATGAGTTTTCCAGTGGTTCTTTCTGTTATCCTTTTTATTTAAAGCCCATAGAGCGGCACTGTGGCACAGTGGTTAGCACTGCTGCCTCACAGTGTCAGGGACCCGGGTTCAATTCCGGCCTGGGGCCACTGTCTGTGTGGAGTCTGCACATTCTCCCCATGTCTGCGTGGGTTTCCTCCGGGTGCTACGGTTTCCTCCCACATTCCAAAGATGTGCGGGTTAGGTTGAGTGGCCATGCTAAATTGACCCTCATGTCAGGGGATTAGCGGGGAATAGGACCTGGGTGGGATTGTGGTCAGTGCAGACCCAATGGGCCGAGTGGCCTCCTTCTTCACTGTAGGATTCCAAGAAAGTCCAATGTGTGCCTTACAGGGGGTGGTACGCATATGGAATGAGCTGCCAGAAGAGGTGGTAGAGGCGGGTACAATTACAACATTTAAAAGACATTTGGACAGGTACATGAATGGAAAGGGTTTAGAGGGATATGGGCTAAACACAGGCAAATGGAACTAGCTCAGTTGGGGAACCTGGTTGGCATGAATGAGTTGGGCCGAAGGGCCTGTTTAGTGCTGTGTATCTCTGTGACTCTATTAAGTTGTAGCGGGGGCGAGCGAATCAGAGGCGGGGCCACCACAGGTGAGGCGGCGCGAAACTCGTGGAAAAAGATGTTTCTCCTGAAAGAAGCTGAATGTACGGCGACTTTCTCACCCATGGCGCTGGTGGATTCTCTCCTGGTTTTCTCACCGGGGCCGACACTTTGAAAAAGAATCGGAAAATACCACCCTTAGCTTCAATCTGGTTGTCAAGTACAACAATCACAGTGTATGAATGCTGTGTCTTACAGAGAACTAATGCCAGAGCAGAGCTTGGGGAAGAGCAGGGAAACTTAGTATGCAACTTCCTAAATTCCATGTTTTACTACATATGGAGATAACTGCTCTGACGGAGGGTCGTTCAGACTCGAAACGTTGGCTCTTATTCTCTCTCCACAGATGCTGTCAGACTTGCTGAGATTTTCCAGCATTTTCTGTTTGCGTTTCAGATTCCAGCATCCGCAGTATTTTGCTTTTCTTATATGGAGGTAACTGTCTGATTTACTGCTTAATAAGAAGTCTCACAACACCAGGTCTCCACATCATTACTGCTTAATGACAGAGCAAACTGATAGTCTCACTATTATTCCTCCTGCAAACTATGGGCCAATGATTATTGGTATGTTATTATCTGAAGTTTTAAATTTACTTAGCTTTTACAGTCTGCAATTGTCAGCTAACACTGATTAATAAAGGAGAGTTTCTTTGATATTTTAAATTAATTGCTAAGTTCTGTAATTTGTACTTTTAGAGCACCATCTGCTGGTCACAATTATACCAACACCCAAATTCGTAAAGCTGGTTTCCCTGGTTTCTGTGGCTATGACTCATTTTTCATTCCCTCACCCCCGAGGATAAATATCTCCCACTTTCTATGCCTTTGAGCTTTGACAAAGGGTCATCTGGACTCGAAATGTCAGCTCTTTTCTCTCGTTACAGATGCTGCCAGACCTGCTGAGATTTTCCAGCATTTTCTCTTTTGGTCCCAAATTCGTAAGTAAGTTCAAAGGTAATTCTTTTCAAATGCCACAAAAAGATGACTAGCCCAGGTGCATACATTCTGTAAATAACTGGTCATCGCATTCACTCAGAAATATACAAAACAATCGTGCAAATTCAATGGGGAGAAAGTTGGAGGGGGCTGGAATGGAAGAGGAGATTGGAGGAGGGGTAGGGAGGAGGTTGGAGGGGAGTGGGGCAGAGGAGGAGGTTGGAGGAGAGTGGGGTGAAAGGGCAGATTGGGGGAAGTGATGGTGGCGGGTGGGGTTTTGGGAGCTTGGGGGAGGTTCATAGAATCATAGAATTCTACAGTGCAGAAGGAGGCCATTCGGCCCATCGAGTCTGCACCAACCACAATCCCACCCAGGCCCTATCCCCATAACCCCATGCATTTACCCTAGCTAGTCCCCCTGACACTAAGGGAGAATTTAGCATGGCCAATCCACCTAACTTGCACATCTTTGGACTGTGGGAGGAAACCGGAGCACCCGGAGGAAACCCACTTCGACACGGGGAGAACATGCAAACTCCACATAGGTAGTGACCCAAACCGGAAATCGAACCCGGGTCCCTGGCGCTGTGAGACAGCAGCGCTAATCACTGTGCCACCGTGCCAGTTGTTGGAGGGCGGGGTGAGAAAGGGATTTGTGGCTTTGGGGGCACTAATATTTTTCACTTAACAACATAGTTTTACTGACCTTTGGGGGTTCGACTGGTTAATATATAAGAAAACAATGTGACAGCAGATTTAGAGATGATATGGTCAATGCATTTTCTTGCACGACGGCTCCTCAAAGGTTGGCACAACACCCCTGCTGGGAACGGGTCAGGTGATCAGCACTGGAATGATCTGGAACCTGCTTATAAATTAAACAGGAGATTATGTGATGGCTAAGATGATCTTTATATTATGAACTCCATTGAATTTGCAAGACAGAAACAGGCCATTTAACCCAATAGGTCTTTGCAGGCATTTACTGGAATCCTCCCACCCCTTCAACTGCCCCTATCTGCTGATCCCTCTGTTCCTTTCTCTTTCGAGTGTTTAACTAACTTCCCTTCAATGGTGTCTATAATGCTTCCTTCAATATTCCATGCAGACATTAAGTTCCACATTCTAACCACTCCCTGATGAATTGGGTATTTGCATCTCACTCATGTTTTGTTTTTTTATTTAGATTGTTTCCCATTGGATATTAATGGGATGGTTTTTTAAAGATATATACACTTTGGTAACATCAATAATACAACATTACATATTACATTTATTCAGCACTGCTTGCATTCAAAGTGAGTTCCTGCCCAGGGACAGAAGGGCCTCCTGTTTCTGTTTGACAAATTTGTTAAAGTTCTTTGAGGATGTAAAGGGTGAATAAAGGAGAAGCATTAGATGTCGTGTATTTGGATTCCCAAAGCCATTTGATAAGGTGGCGAGTAAAAGGTTACCACACAAGATAAGAACTCAAAGCACGGAATATATGCTTTGTCAAATTGTTGTTGTCTCCAGTTGGGAAAAGTGAAAGGCAGCCCACCAAATGCCTTGGTGGGTTTTTGTGCCCCTTTTTCTGATTCATTCATGGGACATGGGCGTCACTTGCTGGCCAGCATTTATTGCCCATCCCTAGATGCCCTTGTTCAGGGGGCAGTTGAGAGGCAACCACATTGCTGTGGCTCTGGAATCACATGTAGGCCAGACAGGTAAGGACAGCAGATTTCCTTCCCTAAAGGACATTTGTGAACTAGATGGGTTTTTCTGACAATCAACAATGGTTTGATGGTCATCATTAGGCTTTTAATCCCAGATTTTTATTGAATTCAAATTTCACCATCTGCCATGGTGGGATTTGAATCCGGGACACAGAACATTAGCTGAGTTTCTGGATTAATAGTCAGTGATAATAGCACTAGGCCATTGCCTCCCCACTGAAGGGAAAGAAATTAGATGGGGCGGGCTTCATGACATCATGCTGCAGGGTGGGCGTGCTCTGAATTAGCCCGCCTCACCAGCAACTTGCCTCCTGACAGATCTGGGCACCTTTTTTAAAGGGCCCCCCCATCTGAAAAAAAAGGAACCTCCCCACGGACATGGAACCCAGTCTCCCTCACTGCCCCACTCGCCCCAAGGAACCCCCCTCACCCCATGAACATGACCCCCTATGGACACAGTACCCATCCCTTCTAGGGAAACATCTCCCACACCAAATCTCCTCAACACAAACCAGGGGGCAGTGCTAGGTAATAGTGCCAAAGGGCAGTGCCCAGGCTCTGCCAGGGTACTGCCTGGGCATGACCCTATTCCCCCTGGGGGATGTACTTACCTGCGGGTCCTTGGTTCTTTTCACCAAGTCCCCGTTTGTCAAGACCTGTCGTAAACCCCATCAATGTGATGTTATACCGGAGAGCGGGGCTATCCCTATGTAGGGAGGCAGTGCATTGGGGAGGTCCACTAATAACATGTAAATATACGTTAATCGAGTTCCCGACCTTTCTTGGTGGGAACCTCATTATGTCATTGGTGGGGGAAAGGGACTATCTCAATGAGAAATCTCACTAGCATAAAAGTCGTTTTGGGATTCCCATCGGATTGTCTATCCCCTCTGGCTTTCCCACCTGCTGAAAACAGGGGTGGTAAATCTTCCCCCCCCCCCCCCCCCCCGGGCCCTCCTGTCATAGTGTTGAGAGTAACATATTAGCATGAATAAAAAATTCACTAACTGACAGGACACAGGCGAGTTGGGATAAATGGGTAATTTTCAGGTTAGCAAGTTGTAATTATTGGAACGCCACAGGGATCAGTGCTGGGGCCTCTGCTATTTCTGATCTATATTAATGACCAGGCTGAAGGAATTGACTTTATGGAATGTGACCAATTTTGCTGATTGTACAAAGATAGGCAGGAAAGCAAGTTATAAAGGCCGGAATTCCTCAGCCGCTCACTCCGGCGGGATTCTCTGGCCCTGCTGCAGTAAAGGGAGATTTTGGCTGAGCGCCAAATTTCACGTCCTCACTGGCAGCGGCGGCGGGTCGTGAATGGAGGGATTATTCCGGCCAAAGAGTCTGCAAAAGGATATCGATCGGCTCAGTGAGCAGGTAACAAATTGGATATGATGTGGGAAAATGTCAGATTGTCCACTTCGGCCGGAAGAATAGAAAATTAGGACAAATTTTCCCGTTCCGCCTGCCACGGGAATCGGAGCAAGTGAGGGGCGGACCATGGAAAATTCTGTCCACCTCGAGCAGGATTTTCCGGTTTTGGGGTGAGAGCGGCTGGAAAATCTCACCCATTATTTCAATGAGAGAGAGACTGTGGAATGCTGTGGTACAGAAGGAATCAAAAAATTACGAATCTCTGAAGATTAGCATGCAGGTCCAACAAGTAAATAGGTAGGAAGATGGAATTTTGTCCTTTATTGCAATGGGAGATGGAATATCAAAGAAGGGAAGGCTTGAAACAGGGTGTTGGTGGGACCACATCTAGACCAAGTACTGTGTAGTCTCCCTCCTTAAGGAAGGATATAGTCCGGCTGTTCATGCCGTCAGTGCACCCCCTGCTGGGGGTTTCCTGGCAGCGTGGGATGGCTTCAATGGAAAATCCCACTGACAGCGGCGGGACCAGAGGATACGGCCGCCAGCGAACGCCGTGTTGGCTCCTGCCGCAGGGATAAATGCAGACCAGAGAATCTCGCCCAATGTTTCATCTGACAGACGGCACCTCCCACAGTGTAGCATTCCCTCAGTACTGCACTGGCATGTTTGCTGGATTTTTTGCTCAAGTGCCTGGAGTGGGACTTGAACCCACAACCTTTTGAGTCAGAGGAGAAAGCGCTACCTCTGAGCCAGAGCTGCATAAGGGAAAGGTGGTCACAGCTCCCTGAAGGAACAGGTGATGGGAGTTGACTCAGTCTTCCTGTGTGAAAATCTAATAATGATGACAATGTATTCATGTCATTACATCTGTTATCATCTACAATGATTCGTTTATGCCAAAGCAGTTCAAAGGTACATGACTGTCAGACTCTAATTGATCATTAGGAGTTGTTCATACACTGATATACCACTGCAATTCCTTTATTGCAAATCATTTCCCAACTGAAAATGCAACCATTCCTAATCCCCCCCTTATTACACACCCAAAACTAATAAAATGAAAACAATTCCAGAAAACTAACTCAAATTCCATAAATTTGAGTAGCAGTGTGGCACAGTGGTTGGCACTACTGCCTCACAGCGCCAGGGACCTGGGTTCAATTCCGGCCTCGGGTGTCTATCTGTGCGGAGTTTGCACATTCCCCCCGTGTTTGCATGGGTTTCCTCCGGGTGCTCCGGTTTCCTCCCACAGTCCCAAGATGTGCGGGTTAGGTGGATTGGCCCATGCTAAATTGTCCCTTAGTGTTCAAAGATGTGTAGGTTAGTGGATTGACAGGATAAATGTGGGGGAGCTACGGAGATAGGGCAGAGGGGAAGGCTTGAGTAAGATGCTCTGTCGGAGCAGACTCGATGGGCCAAATGTCCTCCTTCTGCACTGTAGAGATTCTATGATTTTACTATTTCCAGTAATAATAAACAGAACAAAAAATAACAAAAGGAGAGATTCGCTACATAATGCACCTTACAGCATTTGAAAAGGTGAACTCCTATCCTGAAAAAATTGTTCCAAAGCTAGTTTTTCAGCTTCTGCTTCCTCTGCCTAATCCACATTTGATTTAACCCCCACGCTATTGCCCAGTCACTGACTGCTGCCTCATGATTCTCCCGACGTGAGCGACGCAATCATAGAAATCATAGAAACCCCACAGTGCAGAAGGAGGCCATTCGGCCCATCGAGTCCGCACCGACCACAATCCCACCCAGGCCCCACCCCCACATATTTACCCGCCAATCCCTCTAACCCACGCATCCCAGGACTCTAAGGGGCAATTTTTAACCTGGCCAATCAACCTAACCCGCACATCTTTGGACTTTGATGTACACAGTAGCATGGATAGCCTTGTCACTAGGTTATCCTCTACCACACAAACTTAAGGACAAACAAAGTTATTAAAATAAAAACATAAACCAATTATTGTATGTGCAAAAATAAGCTTGGGTTCTCTGAGATACAACATTGATCAAACTGAGACATCAGAATACAACCAGGACTTTACCACTTTTGTTTTATGGGCCTATTTATGAGATGAGGATATTATCCAATGGGATATCTTGGTACGTATACTCCAAGCAACATGCCATTTTAACTCGTTACATTTCCATAAGGAAGTCTTCCAGAGAATCCATCAATTTATAGAATCATAGAATCCTACAATTCAGAAGGAGGCCATTCGGCCCATCGAGCCTGCACTGACCACAATCCCACCCAGATCCTATCCCAATTACCCAATACATTTACCCTAGCTAGTCTCCCTGACATTAAGGGAAAATTTAGCATGGCCAATCCACCTAACCGGCACATCTTTGGACTGTGGGAGGAAACCAGAGCACCCGGAGGAAACCAGACACAGGCACCGGGAGAATGTGCAAACTCCACACAGACAGTGACCCGAGGCCGGAATTGAACCCAGGTCCCTGGCACTGTGAAGCAGTAGTGCTAACCACTACGCCACCAGGCTGGGTTTTGTGTACAATGGTTAGTTTGTTGATCAGTTGATCAGTTGATGTTTATTCATAAAATACGCAGCCAAACACAAGAACTGAAATGTTAATGCCGGCACAATACTACTCCGTCGGCTGTCGTTACGTGAGAATTGTATGTTTTTGACAAGCTTTGTTTCATCATTGTCATCCTATTTTCAATTACGGCTGTTAAAGCCAAGCTGTAAGCTTCTCCTGATAGTTGTGGTGTTGTCAGCATTCCGGAGCTGTCATTTTTCACAATGAAGATGATGCCCCTGGAGATGATTGTTCTGCCTCTGCTGGAACTGGCAGTTTTCAGACAATGCCCCTGGTGATTATGGTCATATGCTACATAGGTAGATTCTGTTGTCACTGAAGTTGGACATATGTTAACATTTTCTGTGCACACTGCTGGAATGTGTTTGTGTACTGTGGTTTAGTTTAACAAAGAACACCATTTGCAGGTCCTGGTTTCCTCTTGTGAAGCTCAGTCCTTTACTATCATAGAATCATAGAATCCTTACAGTGCTGTAGGAGGCCATTCGGCCCATCGAGTCTGCGCCAACTCTCTCTGACAGAGTACCTTACTTGCTTTTCCCCCACCCTATCCCTCTTACCTCACACATTTACCATGGCTAATCCATCTAGCCTATACATCTTGGGACACAAAGGGACAATTTAACATGGCCAATTCACCCAACTAGTACATCTTTGGACTGTGGGAGGAAACCGGAGCACCCGGAGGAAACCCACGCAGACACGGGGCGAATGTGCAGACTCCACACAGACAGCAACCCAAGGCTGGAATTGAACCCAGATCCCTGGCGTTATGAGGCAGCAGTGCTAACCATTTGGCCACTGTGCCATCGTTGAAGTGATATTATTGTCATCTTTTGGTGTGTACAAACAAGCTACTGTTTGTAGATAACACATATAACTCAAGACATTAAAATACGCCCCCCCCCCCATATATTTTATAAGGGTTTCATCCTTTTTCCGTATAGCACGGGGGACAATTTTTTGTCATCGTTGTTTGGACATTAAACTGGTGGAGCAACTGCCAGACTGTTATATAATCCACTAAGTTTTAAATGCAGGTAAAAATCAGATGAGATCAATGAGAGGCAGACCATCTGCCTCGTGTGTTAAAAGCAAAATACTATGGATGCTGGTATCGGAAACAAAAGCAGAAAATGCTGGAAAAACGCAGCAGGTCTGACAGCATCTGTGGAGAGAGAATAGAGCCAATGGGGCGGCACGGTAGCACAGTGGTTAGCACTGCTGCTTCACAGCTCCAGGGTCCCGGGTTCGATTCCCGGCTCGGGTCACTGTCTGTGTGGAGTTTGCACATTCTCCTCGTGTCTGCGTGGGTTTCCTCCGGGTGAACAAAGAACAAGAACAAAGAACAATACAGCACAGGAACAGGCCCTTTGGCCCTCCAAGCCCGCGCCGCTCCCCGGTCCAGGATTGAATCCTGAATCCAGGATCCCCGCCCAATTTTCCAGCCTATCTACATCCTAATATCCTATCCACTGAGCTGTCCCTCACAGCTACGATGCTTTGTTCATCACAACCTATTAACTCACCCCCACCCCCCCATTCCAGACCATGTGATCTCCAGGGAGAGGCGAAAACCCAGAGTGAAAACCCCAGGCCAATATGGGGAAAAAAAAATCTGGGAAATTCCTCTCCGACCCCCTGAGGCGATCGAAACGAGTCCAGGAGATCACACTGGCCCTGATCAGAAAATGCTTCCCAACCCTATTCATTTCCACTTCTGCTTTACGAACACCATCTGAATCCCCTGCCCCCGAGACAGGTTCCCAACTATCCGCAGTCTCGCTCTGTACTGGCACCAGCAAGATGATCATAGAATGAAGCCTGCTACGCTCCTTGCATTGAAGTATAAGCACTCCAGACCTCCAGGCCCAGTGAGGTCGTCCTCCCCCAGAGTGCTCTTCTTCTTTGCCAGCCTTGTCCCAGCCCCAAGCTCGTCCCCAGCCTCCACACTTGTAGACCTAATATTTTGATCCCCACCCCCCTGCCATACTAGTTTAAACCCCCCCGAACTGCACTAGCAAAGCTCCCAGCCAGGATATTTGTGCCCTTCCAACTTAGTTGTGACCCCTCCCTCTTGTACAGGTGCCATCCTCGCCTGAAAACTTCCCATTGATCTATGAAAATGAAGCCCTCCCTCCTGGACCAATCCTTTAGCCAGGCATTCATTTGTACCAACTCCCTATTCTTAGCCTCACTGGCACGAGGCATTGGGAGCAGCCCAGAGATGGCCACCCTAGTGACCCTACTTTTTAACCTATTTCCCAACTCCCTGAATTGCTCTCTTAGGATCCCCCTACTCTTCCTATCTACGTCAAACCGGGTGCTCCGGTTTCCTCCCACAGTCCAAAGATGTGCGGGTTAGGTTGATTGGCCAGGTTAAAAAATTGCCCCTTAGAGTCCTGGGATGTGTAGGTTAGAGGGATTAGCGGGTAAAATATGTGGGGGTAGGGCCTGGGTGGGATTGTGGTCGGTGCAGACTCGATGGGCCGAATGGCCTCCTTCTGCACTGTAGGGTTTCTATGATTTCTATGAATGTTTCAACCGCAACTCATTGGTTCCATTCTCTCTCCACAGATGCTACCAGACCTGCTGAGTTTTTCCAGCATTTTCTGATTATGCCTCACGTGTTGACTGGTTAAGCTGAATATGCCACCCTCAATGTCTGTTAAAGTGCTGGTCAAAACATTCCCGAGCCCAGAGGGTGAGCATTGGCAGACGATTCGACCAAGGAAGCCATCATACCCGCAGGGTTCAGGTTGAAGTTCTCTGCCCTTGGGCCACAGCAGGCCAAGAGCAATCTACGTGAGAAACAAAAGAGTTGTTAATCCCATGCTGCCATTGACCAGATACAATCAGTAATCCCGGTAATCAATTCCCTACATTGGTACAACTCTTTGAGTCTGAGTCAACTGTCTACTTCCAATGAAATGTCAGGCACTTAGAGTTGGCAGTTGACTGTTGCAGTTTGCACCAGTTCATTAATTCTACATCCTGCCTGACACTACCTTAACCAGCATTTCAGAGAGAACTCGACCGGAACAGTTTGAGAGAGTGACATCCCTCAGAATTATCAATGTTCAACACATCCTAAATCTCAGTTGAGCAAAGAAAATCAAACCCTTTTTATAATTGGTGCACTTGGACAGACATAAACAATGGAGAGCAGAGAACGTCAGAATCTTGATATAAACCACAGGCACTCATGCATCTGAGTTCTTTGCCGTTATTGGAAATGATTTGGGAGGGAAGGGTTACAACAACTGGAAGAATCCAAACACCCTTCAGGACAGATAAGGTTGGCTTCCACAGGTGCGCGCCCATGATTCCACTTTCAGAATCTGCATTTTGTATCCACCAGCCTCAGTTGGGTATGTGTGCAGCCAGAGGTATGGCTGTGTATGGTTTGTACAAACCCAACCCGTGCTGAGCACCAGATCGACAGGATTCCTGCTGCCATGAGGTCTGTTGGTCAGTGGTCATGTCTAGAATGGACAAGGATGAAGGTACTGGTTTTTAGGACGTGAACACATATGAATCCTCCCACTAACTCCCCACACGGCTGAAAAGGAGCCAGAAAGCACCACGAGTTGAGCCTCTCTCGGGAAATTCTTCGGCCTGCAGGATTCCAGCTGAGGATGCAGCTGCAGAGAGACGGAGTCCATCTCAAGCCCAAGAAGCTCCCTTTAACATACTCCTGGAGGAATCACCTGGATGAAGCCACAGGGTCAAGAGGACATACTGTTCCCAAGTGTGAAATATATGGTAAAAAGCAGGTGCACGTGCATGCACACACACATACAAAGACAAACACACAGACATACACTCACACACATACACTTTTACACACATACACACACAAGCACACACACACTCTCACACACACATGCACAGATACACTTTTACACATGCATACACATACACTCCCTCACATACAAGTACACTCACTCTCACACACTCTCTCTCACACACACACATAAGCACACTCGCTCTCACACACTCTCACACATATGCATACACATGCACTCACACACATACTCTCTTACACACAAGCATACACATACACACTTTCACACACATGCACTCACACACACTCTCACACACATGCACATGCATACACACACATACTCTCACACACACGCATACACACACACACTCACACACACACTCATACACACACACACACACTCTCACACACACACACACTCATACACACACACACTCACACACACTCTCACACACATGCACATGCATACACACACATACTCTCACACACACGCATACACTCACACACACACACTCACACACACACTCTCACAAAAGTTGGAGATAGAATCATAGAAACCCTACAGTACAGAAAGAGGCCGTTCGGCCCATCGAGTCTGCACCGACCACAATCCCACCCAGGCCCTACCCCCATATCCCTACATATTTACCCACTAATCCCTCTAACCTACACATCTCAGGACACTAAGGGCAATTTTTAGCATGGCCAATCAACCTAACCCGCACATCTTTGGACTGATGAAGGATATAGTTGTATAATTATTCATGCAGGGAGTTTCTTTCAGGAGTTGATTTCAGCAGGTGGTTTGTGAAGCTGGGTTGTGAGCTGTGTTGAAAATGGAAGATGCTGTCGCTGAAAATTCCATCCTTAATGCCGTGAGTAAGCAGTGAAGTGAGGTGAAAATCTCCTATATGAGAACTGTGGGAATATTCTGTAGCTGCTGGCAGACAATTCTCTACTGCTGTTCTTTATGTTGCTGCTGCTCCTCCAGGATGGTTATTGTGTAATTAGCAGCATTTACCACTCTGAGAGACTGAAATGCACTGTGGCCCCCAGACAGGAAGAGTTGCTGAGGGATCAGGAATCAAGAGATATGGAGGGAAGGGGGATCAGGATATTGAATTTGATGATCAGCCATGATCAAAATGAATGGCGGAGCAGTCTTGAAGGGCTGAATAGCCTACTCCTGCTTCGAGTTTCTATGTTTCTATACCAGTGGCGTGCATCTCACTGATAACAGTAGTGGGGACATTGAGGTCAATGTTGTGCTGGGAAATTTTCCAAGCTGTAGAGGATAACTGGGATACCAGGTGCCAACCTAAGCCTTGCAGGGTGAACTGCTGGAAATAATGAAGTTATCATTAACAGCTACCTGAGAAGTGAGTATTTGCTTCATGCACAGCTGCTGCTAACAAGTGAGCCACATGTTGGGAAAATGGAATATTTTGTTATTCATTAAGTGGTAGCATTGTATAATAGTTTATGTAGGGGCCACTGAGTATAATCACTTCGTCAGCCAAAAGCTCTGTTCTACGATTGGCTTAAGCTGTTCTATAGTTAGAGCAATTGCTTTTCAATAAGTGTGCCCAGACGGCAAAGCCTGTTGGAGTGGCTTGCGGTCTTCGAGGGAGGGAGGGGGAGCTTCTTTGATCAGAGACACTCAGTTCCTGATCGAGGGACACAGCCTTGGGAAGGGTGGGGGTTGGACACAAGAGTCGTCCAACTGCCCTTGCTATTGGCCGCCTTACCCCGCCCCATAATCCCCACCATCCTCGCTGACCCGTGGCCTGGATCCCTAGGTGATCGTGGGCCGCAGGTGGGTGGGTTACCGGCAGCAATCACCACCTCCCCGCTGGCACTGCCAAGCAATGCACAGTTGCCAGCCTCTGGTTGGCTGGCACTCTCAGCAGTTGGGGACGTCCATCCAACGAAATGAAATCCTTGTGCGATCGATAGATTGCACAGGTCTCCTTTCCTCGCATCTTCCATTCCTCTCTAAGTTCCGGGAACAAATCGTCAACATTTAGTTGCATGTATCACATCCCTCAGCACTCAAACCCTTTCAACCTGGTTTCAGTCCTGCTATTAGCACATTGCATGCCCAGAATCAGCATGCACATCCTTTGTAACCCCACGAGTATTTGCCTTGTATTCATAGAATCATAGAATCTACAGTGTAGAAGGAGGCCATTCGGCCCATCGAGCCTGCACTGACAACAATCTCATCCAGGTCCAATCCCCATAACCCCACATATTTACCCTCCTAATCCCCCTGACACTATGGGGCAATTTAGCATGGCCAATCAACCTAACCCGCACATTTTTGGACTGTGGGAGGAAACCGGAGCACCCGGAGGAAACCACGCAGACACAGGGAGAATGTGCAAACTCCACGCAGACAGTCACCCAAGCTGGGAATTGAACCCATGTCCCTGGCGCTGTGAGGCAGCAGTGCTAACCACTGTGCCACCGTGCCGCCCTTGGTCATCCCTCTGAGTCTCTGCATTCTTTAATGTGGTTGGCTATCTCAAGACTATAAGAGATTGGAGCAGGAGTAGGCCATTCAGCCCTTTGAGCCAGCCCTGCCCTGAGATCGTGTCTGATCTAACGCTCACTAAGTCCACTTTCCTGCCACTCGCTTCACTTTTCCCAATTCTCTCTGGTAACCTGGGCTACATGGGCTCTGGCTGGCACCTGCTTTTTACATCCGGGTGGAAAGGGTGAGAAAAATCTGAATGTGGCTGGCACAGACATGGATCCTCCAGCACTCTTCGCCTTTCTGTCTGCCCGAGAGTTCAGGCTGGAAATCCACTGCATTCAAATCAGCTTTGGAGTTAATCTGCCCTTAAAGAACAAAAGAAAAGATTTCATATGAAATTAGGGGATGGATAAATTAATCCGTCCCGAGTTTATTCTTTGATCAGACTGAGGATGTCAGCACCATTCTGCGCAGCGTGGTGCCGAACTTGGTGGTGTAATATGTATCTTTGGTGCTTCTTTTTGTCAGAGTGGGATTATTATGTAAAGATAAGTCTGTTTCAAAACTAGAAATGATCCAAATTGAGCTAATAAATGCATATTTAAATCTTATCTGAATGCGGAATTGGTTCCAGTTATTTCATTAATATGTCAGTGTACATATATCTTCAGCACAGGCACACTGCGACTGGAATGTTCACATTCAGCCTCCCACAATCATGGTAACTATATGTCACGCTACACAAATGTGTTGACTATATCTGTAACTTATGAACCAGAGATCTTTTGCTTCACACATGCTGTGGCTAACGTCACTCTGAAACCCGATAAATCATAGAATCCCTACAGTGCAGAAGAGGCCATTCGGCCCATCGACTTTGCACCAACTCTCTGACAGTGTACCTTACCCAGGCCACCTCCCTATCCCCGTAACCCCATACATTTCCTAATCCATCTAACTCACACAACTTTGGACAGTGGGAGGAAACCGGAGCACCTGGAGGAAATCCACGCAGACACAGGGAAAGCATGTAAACTGCACACAGTCACCTGAGGCCGGAATTGAACCCTGGTCCCTGGCGCTGAGAGGCTGCAGCGCTAATCACTGTGCCACTGTGTCCACCCTGTGAGGAAAATACAGAATGCGTTATTCTCTTACCAAGCAGAGACTGGAACCTCTTCAAATCGCTGAGTCTAATTGTTGTTCAGTAAACACTGATTGAGGTTGGTTGCTGTTCAGACTGCAAATCAAAACCCTGGCTTTCTCCTTTTCTAAGTACGATTAGTGAGGTTACTCAGAGACTGCATCACCCCGGCTCCTGTATCAACTGGCTACCTTTGTCATTTTATATATTTATGTCGCAAACTCAGTGTTAATCTTGAAATGTGATAGAAAAGAGCCTGGATTTATATAATCCCACAGGGCGGCACGGTAGCACAGTGGTTAGCACTGCTGCTTCACAGCTCCAGGGTCCCGGGTTCGATTCCCGGCTTGGGTCACTGTCTGTGTGGAGTTTGCACATTCTCCTCGTGTCGGCGTGGGTTTCCTCCGGGTGCTCCGGTTTCCTCCCACAGTCCAAAGATGTGCGGGTTAGGTTGATTGGCCAGGTTAAAAATTGCCCCTTAGAATCCTGAGATGCGTAGGTTAGAGGGCTTAGCGGGGTAAATATGTGGGGGTAGGGCCTGGGTGGGATTGTGGTCCGTGCAGACTCGATGGGCCGAATGGCCTCCTTCTGCACTGTAGGGTTTCTATGATTTCTATGATTAGAATCATAGAATCCCGACAATGCGGAAGGAGGCCATTCATCCCATCGGATCTGCACCAACCCTTACCCAATAGCCCCACATATTTATCCTGCTAACCTATAGATCTTGGGACACTAAGAGGCAATTTAGCGTGGCCAATCCACTTAACCAGCACAGTGAACAGTGAGAGGAAACCAGAGCGCCTGGAGGAAACCCACACAGACATGGGGAGAATGTGCAAACGCCACACAGGTAGTCACCCAAGGCTGGAATCGAACCCGGGTCCCTGAAGCTGTGAGACCACTGTGCCACCATGTCACCCACGTGCGTACAATGGAATACAGGTCATACTGAATATTTAAATGGCATCTTCCAATGTACGTCTAAGGGTTCAGGAGGAGCTGATTTTACCTATGGATGCAGATTTGGTGTCAAGAAGTGTGAGAGATGGGGGGGGGGGGCGAATAGTACACAATCATCCCCTGATGGCTGTAAAATTTGCAATGAACAGTCAGAGCTGTAATTAGAACATTCAGTCACTAGGGGACAGCAAATCAGTAGAAATGACAGCTAATCGACCACAATGACCTGCTTTATTTGTTGAGAGTTGGATTCTCATGTTTCTGAACGTCTTATCGTTCGTGAATTCATGAAAACGTGCTCAGATTGTGTGGCCTGTACTCCTTGTGATGACCCCAACTCAAAACCTTTCCTATCTTATTTTTATTTACTACCTCAGCCTCCAGGTTGAGAATGTGGAGAGAAGCCCTTTTGGTTCACTGAGCGCCCTCTTTCAGCGTAGCCCATGTACAAAGCGGCGTCTCACAATCATTATTCTCCTGAGGGTGATGCCCAGAACAGACAGGTGAGACCTTAACCCCATCTCTTTTTATACTCCAAAGCATCTACAGTACAAGCCATATGAATCAGTCTTGACTAGTGACATTTGACAAGCGGCACGGTGGCACAGTGGTTAGCATTGCTACCTCACAGTGCCAGGGAGCTGGGTTCAATTCCGGCCTCGGGTCACTGTTCGTGTGGAGTTTTCACATTCTCCCCGTGTCTGCGTGGGTTTTCTCCAGTTTCCTTCCACAATGAAAGATGTGCAGGTTAGGTTGATTGGCCATGCTAAATTGCCCCTTAGTGTCGGGGGACTAGGAGGGTAAATATGTGGGGTTACAGGGATGGGACCTGGGTGGGATTGTTGTTGGTGCAGGCTTGATGGGCCAAATGGCCTCCTTCTGCACTGTAGATTCTATGATTCTAAGCGATATTTCCATGTGTATAGCACAGAATCGTGAATAAAAAACCCTGGGTTTGCTCGCCTGATTTCCAATGAGCACATGTACACCTACTCAAAACCTTCTAACGCTTAATTCTGAGAATTATCCAACTTTCTATTTAAAGGCATTCGATTGACAGCACCAAAAACATTCATTAGGAGTTTGTTCCATACACCTACTGCTCTGTGGGGGAGAAATATCTCCAGTCCAGCTTGATGTTTCTTAGTTTTAGAGCTGTGTCCTCTGCTTCCCTGTAAGCGACCAAAAGAATGCTTCATTCCAGTGTTGGACCAGCTGCCCCAGTCACTTCCGTGACGGGGAGACAAGACTAACATGTGCCTCTTTGCTTGTTCAGTTGACATGTTTCAGAGACAATACTTTGGTTTCTCCCCGTCCCCTCTTAAAGGGACAGGCACTGTTGCGTTGTGGTCTAATGAGTGTGGGGCATAGGCTTATAGAACCTCTCAATGTTGGAAGACATCACCGATCCACCCAGTTCATCCTCCTGCTGTCCTAGAATTACCTTTGACAGCGCATTTCTTTTCAGGATACATGTTAAAGTTTCATAGAATCAGAGAATCCCTACAGTGCAGAAGGAGGCCATTCAGCCCATTGAGTCTGCACCGACTCTTCGACAGAGCATGTTACCCAGACCTATCCCCCCCATCCCTCCAACTCCATGCATTTATCCCAATAATCCCCCAAACCTACACAGCTTGGGACACTAAGGAGCAATTTAGCATGGCTAATCCACCTAACCCGCACATCTTTGGAGTGTGGGAGGAAACCGGAGCACCCAGAGGAAATCCACGCAGACACGGGGAGAATGTGCAAACTCCACACAGACAGTAACCCGAGGCTGGAATTGAACCCAGGTCCCTGGTGCTGTGAGGCAGCAGTGCTAACCACTGTGCTACCATACCGCCCAAATTTACCTTGGAGTGAACTCTGCTGCTGGCCCTGATAACCACCCCTGCCAGCCTCACTGGGAAGTCATATTTGAATCTGGAGTGATTGTTGAATATCCTCCTTTCCACCTCATGCCTGTCACACTCACTCTGCTGGTCCTGTAGGTCCAGGCTGATGGATATCCCAGAGCCCTTCTGAAACTGAAAGCCTCGACCTTCACTCCCTTTGCTCCCCTGTTGTGTAACGAATGGGGAGTTAGTGGTAATGCCACTGCACTTGTAATCCTGAGACCCCAGCCTGTGGCTCTGGGTTCAAACCCTACCACGGCAACTGGCGAAATGTAAATTCAATTCGTAAAATCTGGAATATTAAAGGAAAACACTCCTATCATCAATTGTTGGAAAAACACATCGGATTCACTGAAGGAAATCTGCTGTCCTTACCTGGTCTGACCTACATGTGACTCCAGACCCACAGCAAAGTGATTGTCTCTTAAATTCCCCCTGAAATAGTCTAGCAAGCCATTCAAGGGCAAGGGCAAATTGGGATGGACAATACATGCTGGCCTTACCAGCAACACCCACATCTCATGAAAGAAGGATAGCACGGTGGCATAGGGGTTGCACTGCTGTCTCACAGCGCGAGGGGCCCAGCTTCAATTCTGGCCTCAGGGTCACTGTTTGTGTGGAGTTTGCACATTCTCCCTGTGTCTGTGTGGGTTTCCTCTGAGTGCTCTGGTTTCCTCCCACAGGCCAAAGGTGTGCAGGTTAGGCTGACTGGCCATGGTAAATTGCTGCTTAGTGTCAGGGGGATTAGTGAGGTAAATACGTGAAGATATGGGGATAGGGCCTGGGTGGAATTGGGGTCAGTACAGACGCGATGGGCCAAATGGCCTCCTTCTACACTGTCGGGATTCTATGATTCTATGAATTTGGAAAAGTGCTTTATTGTCTATTCTCCTAAGTTTTTTTGTCTGACAGCTTTGACAAAGGGTCATCTGGACTCGAAATGTCAGCTCTTTTCTCTCCTTACAGATGCTGCCAGACCTGCTGAGATTTTCCAACGTTTTCTCTTTTGGTTTCAGATTCCAGCACCCGCAGTAATTTGCTTTTATCATAGAATCCCTACAGTGCAGAAGGAGGCCATTTGGCCCATCGGGTCTGCATCGACCCCAATTCCACCCAGGCCCTATTCACGTAACCCCACATAGGTTAAGTGAATTGGCCATGCTAAATTCTCTCCTTCAGTGTACCTGAACAGGCACCGGAGCTTGGCGACTAGGGGATTTTCACAGTAACTTAATTGCAGTGCAAATGTAAGTCTACTTGTGACTAATAAATAAACTTTACTTTACTGCTAATCCCCTGATACTAGAATCAATTTAGCATGGTCAATCAACCTAATCTGCACATTTTTGGATTATGGGAGGAAACCGGAGCACCTGGAGGAAACCCACGCAGACACGGGGAGAACGCGCAAACTCCACACAGACAGTGACCTGAAGCTGGAATTGAACCCGGGTCCCTGGCGCTGTGAGGCAGCAGTGCTAACCACTGTGCCGCCCAACATTTTCAACAGATGAGTGAAATATTGCATATTTCCAAATGCCAAAAGCTTTCCACGCTCACACTCATTTTTCGGTAGTAAGAAAGGACGAAACTAAGATTAGAGTTGTTTCGTGAAAAGTTACGGAACTTCCACATTTTGCAAACAAGGACTAATTCAGTCCTCTTTCAACGTTCTCATGTATGCTTGTTGAGAGTTAAAGATAAAGGGTAGAACAGGCTGGGCCAGTGAGACCTGTTGCTGGATGTGTGAAGTCATAACAGCCAACACCATGTTGCTAAGCTGATAATATGACACCAGATCATTCTGTGTTGCTATGGTGGCGGGTAAATACCCAGGACGCCATTGTCCGTAAATTAGGCCACGAAACGATGTTGTGGGATGTTTGAAATTCTTCACATGTTTGTCTGACATTCCTCTCTCCTTCCACTATTTTGGCGGAGACATTGACTCTATTGAATTTTAAGTATATGGTTATCTTCAGCTGCTGCAACCCTGCCTTTGGAAACAGAATCTGTCAGCCGCTCTATAAACGAGGCAGCTTCTTTGGATTGGCTGAGGCCTATCGAAAAGATGACTCGCCAGCTATTCGATAGATTGCATTCCAACCGGTAAGAAGTAATTCCACTCGAGGAACATGTTTTTCTGTCGATTGACAAACCAAGCTCTGCGTGCACTCATCATCGAAACTGTTTTAACAGAGTATGGCATCAAGAAAATTTCAGGACTGGCAGGGTCAGGGGGAGGGGTGGGGCAAGTCAAGGAAACCCCCCCTCCAGCCCCACACCTAACCCCTCAACCTCCAATGACTGGAGCTACCTCAGAAAATAAAGCAAAATTCTCATTTCTGTCAGAGGCCAATCATGACTGTCTCCAGGTGTTGCTGCAGAGCAAGATCCCACACCTGACCATCTCCAGCTGGGTCACCAATGCGCTTTCCTCCATCACAGGGTAAGACATGGGACTATTACTGAGGATTCCCACATTGTTCAGCTCTGATTCTAACTACTCTCCAATTGAGGCAGCCAATTGTCAATCTATAGTAAGGCCTGGAATAAAATCCAGGTTTGGGCAGAATTTATATTGCATGAGCACCAACCAATGGCCATCTCCAGCAATAAACACACCCCACACCCTCCTCCAATGGCCATTGCTGGCATTCCCCTTGCCTCTCTCCACCAGGGAACATCTTTGGGGGCCACCATTTGCCAGAAGCTTAACTCAAGCACCCTTATCAACAACACCGCAGATATAAAGGCTGTAATTTTACTGCCCCAGCCCCACTATGGGAATTGGGCGAGGGATGGACCATGGAAAGGTCCGTTGACCTCTGGCAGGATTTTACGGTTCCAGGACATGCGAGGCCGTAAACGCCCGCCCATTATCAGGCTGGTCACTCCATACTCTGTACAAGCGGCTCACCTCCTGATCACTCAAGGCCTTTGTCATTGTTTTTAGAGGTTGCAGTGCAGGAGAATGATGACAATACTCTCCTGGAAGGATGCAGCTACCAACACTCGCAAAGCTCAACACAAGCCAGAGTGCCTGATAGCTACACATCCACCAGTGCGACAACAGTACATCCCATCCATGGGATGTCCTGCAACAGCTCACCAAGGTGACAATGACAGCACCTCCCTTCACCTTTGAGAAGGCCAAGAGTAGAAATGTGATATGAATAATCATCACCACCTGCCAACCAGACTCAGGCATTTATCACCATTTTTACAATGTTGCTGGGTCAAACAACTGGAAATTAATGATCATTGGAGTGTGATCGTCTCTGGGACAGCAGCAGTGCCAGGAAACTACCTTTCTGCACATATCCTGTAAACATGCAACAATGTTTAGAACTGAAGTGAGGAGAAATTTCTTCACAAAGAGAATGTGTGGAATTCACTACCACAGAAAGTACAAAGAACAAAGAACAATACAGCACAAGAACAGGCCCTTCGGCCCTCCAAGCCCGCGTCGCTCCCCGGTCCAGGATTGAATCCTGAATCCAGGATCCCCGCCCAATTTTCCAGCCTATCTACATACCAATATCCTTTCCACCGAGCTGTCCCTCACAGCTACGATGCTTTGTTCATTACAACCTATTAACTCACCCCCACCCCCCCATTCCAGACCATGTGATCTCCAGGGAGAGGCGAAAACCCAGAGTGAAAAACCCCAGGGCCAATATGGGGAAAAAAAAATCTGGGAAATTCCTCTCCGACCCCCTGAGGCGATCGAAACGAGTCCAGGAGATCACAACGGCCCTGATCGGAAAATGCTTCCCAAGTAGTTGAGATCCAAACATTGTCTGATTTGAAGAAGAAATTAGATGTAGTTCTTGAAGCTAAAGGGATCAAGGGGTATGGGGAGAATCAGGATATTGAATTTGATGATCAGCCATGATCATAAAGAATGGCGGAGCAGGCTCGAAGGGCCAAATGACCGATTCCTGCTTCTGGTCTCTATGTTTCTATGAATCCAGTTTGTTGCTCGTTCACTTGTAGGGGCTTTCCCCAAACACTGAGCCAGGTACAGCAGCCAGAAACAAAGTCATAGGTTGAACAGATCCCCCTGCAAGACTGCGCATTCTGCCCAGCCGTGTAAAGAGAGTAACTCCCCAAAACACTGGAACCTCAAAGCAGCATTGCAGCTCCAATCCATAGCATTTAAAACACAGTTTGCTTGATGCACATGCTGCTTAAGAAGTGCAGCACACTCTGATGTGTGTTTTAGAACATAGAACATAGAACATTACAGCACTTCGGCCCTCGATGTTGCGCCGACCAGTGAAACCAATCTAAAGCCCATCTAACCTACACTATTCCAATATCATCCATATGTTTATCCAATGACCATTTAAATGCCCTTAATGTTGGCGAGTCCACTACTGCTGCAGGCAGGGCATTTCACGCCCTTACTACTCTCTGAGTGAAGAACCTACCTCTGACATCTATCCTATATCTATCACCCCTCAATTTAAGCTATGTCCCCTCGTGCTAGCTATCACCATCCGAGGAAAAAGGCTCTCACTATCCACCCTGTCTAATCCTCTGATCACCTTGTATGCCTCTATTAAGTCACCTCTTAACCTTCTTCTCTCTAACGAAAACAACCTCAAGTCCCTCAGCCTTTCCTCATATAAAAGCTTCCTTTGGAAGATGGGTGAATTGATACTCTGACAATGAACTTGCTGCTGTCAACCTCATTTTCTCCCCAATAACATTTTTCTCTGATTTTCATCTCCTCTCTTGGACCTGCTGCTGGGCGAGCTTTCTGGTTGCAATATTTGTTCTGTTTTTATAATGATGGAAGTGGTGAAAATTGAAATTACTTGGTATTTGTGAAACGCATCTTCCATCGCCTTTGAGTGGCAGGACTGTCGTTAGCACTGCTGCCTCACAGGGCCAGGAACCCGGGTTCGATTCCGGCCACGGGTCACTGTCTGTGTGGAATCTGCACGTTCTCCCCGTGTCTGCATGGATTTCCTCCCACACTCCAAAGAGTTGATTGGCCATGATAAATTGCCCGTTGGTGTCAGGGGGATTGGCGAGGTAAATGCATGAGGTTACGGGGATAGGGCCTGGGTGGGATTGTTGTCGGTGTAGGCTTGATGGGCCGAAGGGTCTCCTTCTGCACTGTAGGGATTCTATGATTCTATGAAAAGCAGTTTTCTCAGGAATTTACAGGAATGCTCTTAAAGCTGCTTAAGTACAGTGAAAGGATTTTTGTTTTAAAAAAAAGCTACTTTTAAAAACCCATTTCACAAAAACCGAGTGCTTCCAGTTTTCTCAAACCCCATTGTTATTAAAAGTATGACAAATATTTTTCAGCCTTTCTGTTCCTCCTCCAAATGAGCTTTTCTGTGTCTGTGCTTCCAGCGCAGAGGTTTGCAAACTGTGAGGATACGTTGGGTCATAGAGGTTAATGGGTCTATCTCATCATCCACCCAGATGAACAGATGGAGAGAGTCGAGTGAAGCTCGCTGACCTTTGCCTCTGAAGTTTAAAGTTTAAAGTTTATTTATCAGTGTCACAAGTCGGCTTACATTCACACTGCAATGAAGTTACTGTGAAAATCCCTTGGCCGCCACACACCGGCGCCTGTTCGGGTACACTGAGGGAGAATTTAGCATGGCCAATGCATCTAACCGGTGATCCCATTGGCGAAGCACCACAAAGTTACCAAATCTACCTTCATAAAGTTTATAAAATTATGAGAGGTATAGACAGGCTGAGCAGTTGGGAGCTTTTTCCCAGGGCAGAAATGGCAATTACAAGGGGGCATAAGTTCAAGATAAGGGAGGAAGGTTCAGTGGAGATGTGCGGGGGAGGTTTTTTACACAGAGGGTGGTGGGGGCCAGGAATGCACTGCCAATTGAGGTGGTTGAGGTAGTTATGTTAGCCACATTTATGACTTATCTTGATAGGCATATGAACAAACAGGGAATAGAGGGATATGAGTGGTTGGTTTAGATAGGACAACGTGATCGGCGCAGGCTTGGAGGGCCGAAGGGTCTATTCCTGTGCTGTACTGTTCTTTGTCCTTTGTTTTTTCAGCATCAACAGTTATGGGACTGGTCTCCACACTTGTAGCAGGGTTCAATGCTGAACCCTGCTCAGGAGCAGGAATGCTGGCTGACTTTTATTTCACCCTCTCCACTCCCGTCCTCCCCAGCTAAACCCAGATATGCTCAACCCCTCTCCCAGCCCGGCCTCCGCCAAGACCAGTGTAGCCCAGGGGTCAAAACGTCCTGTAAACGGAGTAGACTTGCACTTCATTATCTTGGGGCAGCAGCAAATGTGAACTGATTGCTTTCGGATTATTACAATCCCGGGGGGAGTTGGGGGGGGGGGCTGGAATTTATTGTACACTTTAAATATTCTTTGGACCGCTACTGAAGAAATTCTTTCTCTCAACCGTGGCCTGTCCCACAGCTCTCGGTGAGATGTTAGCACTTTTATCCTTAAAAAGACAAGAAAATACACCCACACGGTGGATTGTTGCATTAATGAGTCCATACAGGCCTCATTAAAAACAAGATTGAAGGAATTAAGTCCAGTAAAGAGCCTTTTGCCAGGAAGAAATTAAAATTAGACTATAAGCCCAATGTACTGGTACTTATTCAGACAAATAAAGAGAATAAAAGGATTTAATGCTTTTAACAGAAAGTGAATCTTCTGGCTTCAAAGTGTGAGTCAAATCCAAATCTTTTATTTATTTCCACAAGGGGGAGGAGCAATCATCATCATCGGAAAGTGTAGCGATTGAGCAAGGTTGGATTCCACGCTGGTAATCTCTTGTTAAACCTATTTGAAATCGTTCACACCCACTGATTGCAGAATCTAATCCCTCGGAGCCAGGCCCTTCTTCCACTGGCGGTCGCACAGCTGATGCCCCCTCTGATTTGTGAAGGGGATTAGCTGGCAGCCAGTGGAAGGGGCAGGTCTGGTAGAGGGGGCTCCTGGGCAGGGGGATGAGCTATCTGTAAACAGCAATGTCGAACAAGCTGTTGTGGCTCTGTGTGCGTGACCCCGAGGTTAGGGCGTCCATATTTGTGGTCTTCCATTCACAAGAGGCAGACAGCGCAGCCGGGAGCGATCATTCCTGCTGCAGCAGAACAGATGCAGTTAACCCCTTCGGCGCCGCAGCTGGGCTGCTGAGCTGGCACCGCGACAAGATGCACCGCTCAGTTTTCCCAGTCCCGTGGAAGGATTTTGCAAATGCAGCATTTTTCTTAGAGAGGCCTTTCTAATTCTAATGAGCAGGAAATGCTGATAGTCCCACTTAGCTCTGCACCGGCCCCAAATCTATTCCTATTCTTTCCAATTCTCACCTCCATATTTCATGGCGGGGCTCACAGGGGTGGCAAGGTGGCACAGTGGTTAGCACTGCGGCCTCACAGCGCCAGGGATCTAGGTTCGATTCCCGGTTTGGGTCACCGTCTGGGCGGAGTTTGCATGTTCTCCCCATGTCTGCGTGGGTTTCATCCGGGTGCTCTGGTTTCCTCCCGCAGTCCAGAAGACGTGCTGGTTAGGTGCATTGACCATGCTAAATTCTCCCTCAGTGTACCCGAACAGGCAACAGGCGACTAGGGGATTGTCGCAGTAACGTCATTGCAGTGTTAATGTAAGCCTACTTGTGACACTAATAAATAAACTTTAAATCTTTCCTTTGTGGATATGGGGGTCAGGGGTCAGGGGGTAGGGGGCAGAGCCTCACCTGAGTAATCACTTTTAAAACTGAGGCTTGATGGTGAGCATCCACATGCTATTCCACCACCGGCGCCATGGCTGAGTCCAATCCGCTTACCCACTGCTGCCCATGGGAATCGACCTTCCCAGCAGGAATGTTTGGATATTGTTATGTGTTGTAAAGCAATTCATCTGTGTGTGACTGGTCACACACCACGTGCTGTGATGTCACCAGAGGCATTTGTGGGGTTTATAGCTCTCTTGTAAGTTGGACTTCAATCTGGCAACAGCTCTTACATAAACCTGCGTTGAGTTGGTTCAAAATCCAGTGTGGCACCTTATCATCCTTGTGTACAGGTCTGGTCACCCTATTATAGAAAGGATATTATTAAACTAGGTTTACTAGGATGCTACCGGGACTTGACGGTTTGAGTTATAAGGAGAGGCTGGATAGACAGGGACTTTTTTCTCTGGAGCGTAGAAAGCTGAAGGGTGATCTTATAGAGGTCTATATAATAATGAGGGGCATAGATCAGCTAGATAGTCAATATCTTTTCCCAAAGGTAGGGGAGTCTAAAACTAGAGGGCATAGGTTTAAGGTGTGAGGGAAGAGATGCGAAAGTGTCCAGAGGGGCAACATTTTCACACAGAGGGTGGTGAGTGTCTGGAACAAGCTGCCAGAGGTAGTAGTAGAGGCAGGTACAATTTTGCCTTTTAAAAAGCATTTAGACAGTTACATGGGCAAGATGGGTATAGAGGGATATGGGCCAAATGCGGGCAATTGGGAACTAGCTTCGGGGTTTAAAAAAAAGGTCGGCATGGACAAGTTAGGCTGAAGGGCCTGTTTCCATGCTGAAACCTCTATGACTTTGTCTTGTCAATACCGGTGGTCAAACCATTTAATATACAGCAACAAGATAAAGACTGGCGACGAGGAGATTTTTTTAAAGGATTTTCAACAAAAGCCCAGTTTTAAACAAAACTGCCGACCAAGGAGGTTTTGCAGGAAGATCTTCAACAAAAAGCCAGTTTTTAAAGATAGAACTGATGATTGGGAAGGTGAAACGGATGGGTTTCCGATGGATCCTGGCATTTTTCTTTCAACCGGAGTCTTGGCGTTGAGAGTAAAAGAAATCCAGCATCTCAACTCTTAAAACAAATCACAGAAAGCCATCAATGCAGTGAGAAAACATCATGAAAAAACATACAAAATCGTGAGTAAGCTGAAAGAAAATGTTTGCTTAGCGTTTTGAAGCTGGATAGAATTCCAGGCTGCGGGGACCTTGCACGTGGCGGGCTGCAGCAATGGAGACCCTCAGAGAAAGACAGGGAGTCTCTGAACTCTTAAAGACGGAGGCGATGGCCAAGTGGTATTATCGCTAGACTATTAATCCAGAAACTCAGCTAATGTTCGAATCCTGCCAAGGTAGCTGGTGGAATTTGAATTCAATGAAAAATATCTGGAATTAAGAATCTATGGATGACCATGAAACCATTGTCAATTGTCGGAAAAACCCATCTGGTTCACTAATGTCCTTTGGGGAAGGAAATCTGCCATCTGGAGGATAGCTAATGTGGTCCCGTTATTTAAGAAGGGTAGCAAGGATAACCCGGGAAATTATAGGCCGGTGAGCTTGACGTCCGTGGTAGGGAAGTTGTTGGAGAGGATTCTTAGAGATAGGATGCATTCGCATTTAGAAAGGAATAAACTCATTAACGATCGTCAACATGGTTTTGTGAGAGGGAGGTCATGCCTCACTAACCTGGTGGAGTTTTTTGAAGAAGTGACCAGAATGGTTGACGAGGGAAGGGCCGTGGATGTCGTCCATATGGACTTTAGTAAAGCGTTTGACAAAGTCCCTCATGGTAGGTTGGTGCAAAAGGTTGGATCTCATGGGATAAAGGGGGAGGTGGCTAGATGGGTGGAGAACTGGCTTGGTCACAGAAGACAGAGGGTGGTAGTGGAAGGGTCTTTTCCGGCTGGATGCCTGTGACTAGTGGTGTTCTGCAGGGCTCTGTATTGGGACCTCTGCTGTTTGTGATTTATATAAACGATCTGAAAGAAGGTGTAACTGGGGTGATCAGTAAGTTTGTGGACGACACGAAAATGGCTGGACTTGCAGATTGTGAGGAACATTGTCAGAGGTTACAGAAGGATATAGATAGGCTGGAAATTTGGGCAAAGAAATGGCAGATGGAGTTCAATCCAGATAAATGCGAAGTGATGCATTTTGGTAGAGCTAACGTAGGGGGGAGCTATACGATAAATGGCAGAACCATAAAGGGTGTAGATACGCAGAGGGACCTGGGTGTGCAAGTCCACAGATCCTTGAAGGTGACGTCACAGGTGGAGAAAGTAGTGAATAAGGCATATGGCATGCTTGCCTTTATAGGAGGGGGCATAGAGTATAAAAGTTGGGGTCTGATGTTGCAGTTGTATAGAACGTAGGTTCGGCCGCATTTGGAATACTGCGCCCAGTTCTGGTCGCCACACTACCAGAAGGACGTGGAGGCTTTGGAGAGAGTACAGAGGAGGTTTACCAGGATGTTGCCTGGTATGGAAGGGCTTAGTTATGGGGAGAGATTGGGTAAACTGGGGTTGTTCTCACTGGAAAGCCGGAGGATGAGGGGTGACCTAATAGAGGTGTATAAAATTATGAAAGGCATAGATAGGGTGAACGGTGGGAAGCTTTTTCCCAGGTCAGTGGTGACGTTCACGAGGGGTCATAGGTTCAAGGTGAGAGGGGGGGGAGGTTTAACACGGATATCAGAAGGACGTATTTTACACAGAGAGTGGTGGGGGCCTGGAATGCGCTGCTGGGCAAGGTGGTGGAGGCAGACACACTGGGAATGTTTAAGACTTATCTAGATAGTCACATGAACGGAGTGGGAATGGAGGGATACAAAAGAATGGTCTAGTTTGGACCAGGGAGCGGCGTAGGCTTGGAGGGCTGAAGGGCCTGTTCCTGTGCTGTATTGTTCTTTGTTCTTTGACTCCAGAGCCACAGCAATGTGGTCGACTCTCAACTGCCCTCAGGCAACTCGGGATGGGCAATAAATGCTGGCCAGCCAGCGACACAAATGAATAAAAGAATTTAAAAAAGGGGAGCTACTATTCCACAAAAAAGACTTACAAGTAAAGCTTTCTTTGCTCAGTAAAAAGGAGATTGATTGCTGACCAAGAAGTAATTTGAAAGAAAAATTCAAGCTACAAATTCAACTAAAACAAAACAACAAAACAAATAATACACATTTAAAAGGAAGAGCAAAAAGAAATAAAAGGGGAGGGAAAGTTAAAGAAAGTACTACGATTTAATAACAGTAACTGCAAAAGCGGTGCCATAGAGGCGTTCAAATGTGGAAACATGGGATTCTTACAAAGACAGATTTCTGTGTTTTCTGGCTGCAAACAAGATACTGGATGAACTTAAAAGAAGTCATTTTCCGAAGCGTAGTCGGGTGTAAATCCTTTACATTATGACAGACCCTGTCCATCCTGAGAAGCCTAGCGAAAAAAACCTGTAAGGAACTGACCAATATTCTCGAAAGTAATTTCTCACCTCAGTCACGCTGAGAGATGCCGATTTCATCGATGGAGCCAAGAGGAGGGTGAAAATATTTTGGAATTCATCACAACGCTGAGAAGGTTAGTAAAGAACTGCAAGTTTGGCTCGACCCTCGAAGGCACTGTGAGACAGATTTGTTTGTGGACTTTGAAATGAAGCAGTTCATAGACAACTGCTCACTGACGGCTCTTTAACACTGAAACTTGCTGCTGAGATCGCGGCCGTTAAAGAAGATTCCCAAAAGAAAGGCCACACAACAAAGGCACGTTGGATACGACTGACCTCTCCAACCCTGAAGATGTGCAAACACAAGAACGCGTCAAGATCTAAAAAAGGGATCTACCATGTATCTGATGAGAACGGAAATTTCCAAGATGATACCGGACTAGGAAAGATCCAGGGACTTAAACTAAGTGTCCTGTCCGTGAAAAGGGATACCCAAAATTTCTGGGTTCATCCCAGGTTAGACGGACAAGTAGTAAAGGTGGAAGCAGGTACTGGAGCTGCTGTATCATCTCTCTTGGAAAACATATACAATCAGAAGCTTAAATACTTACCACTAAAATCTTCAAACATATACCGAGGAGAGGAGCAAGTTCCAACGAAGGGATATATAATGGTCAAACAGCAGAATTGCCTCTGCACATAGTAAAGGGAAATTTTTCTTGCAAAGAGTGCAGGAAAATCAAGCTAAACTGTGGAGCAATTAGCCAATTGGTTGACAGAAAGAACACACTACCAAACCTTCTGGAGAAGTATAGGAAGGTGAGCAAGAATACCCCAGGATCTATGACTGGAGTGGAGGCAAAACTCAGGATCAAACCTGATAGCAACCCTCAAGGTTTCAAGGCAAGAACTGTCCGCTCTGCAGTTAAACTGAAGATAGAAGTGGAACTGGAGAACTTAGTCAAGGAGGGAGTGATCAAACCTGTACAGACGAGTGATTGGGAAACCCCAATTGTCCCAGTTATTAAATCTGATGGTCCTGTGTGTACCTGTGGGGACTTTAAGATGATAATAAGCCCAGTATTGTCTGTCGATCAGTACCCCTTACCATTAACCAAGGACCTATTCACTGGACTGGCTGGCAGTCAGCAGTTCAGCAAGACAGACTTGTCCCAAACATATGTCCAGGTGAGGGTGGCAACTGAGTCACAACCACTGCTAACAATTGTTACCCACAAGGGATCATTCCGATATAAGCTCCTACCATTTGGAATAACATCGGGACTGCCAATATTCCAGAAATCAATGGACCAAATATTAACTGGCCTCAACAGTGTCCAGTGCTGTTTGGACAACATTCTAATCACAGGCAGAACTAGACAGTAACATTTACAATCCTTAGAGGAAACACTGGAACCTCGAGAAAAGTACAACCTCTATATGAAGAAAGAAAAATGTGAATTTCTCAAATCACCATCAGTTATCTAGGTCATGTAATAGACAAGGGTGACCACCACAAAGAACTTAAGAAAATGACAGCAATTCTAGATACGCCAAGACCACAGAATGTGTCACAGCTGTGATCATTTTTTGGACTAATTCAGTATTATGGGAAGTTAACCCCACACCTTGCAACACTAATAAAGCCACTTTATTGTGTGTTAACCAATAGTAGAATTGGGCGAAGGAGTGTGAAAATGCGTACAAAGGAGTTGGAGACAAGCTCAAGCAGTACAAGATATGCTTCAATTAAACACAGAGTTGAAAATTCAACTGGCGTGTGCTGCATCGCCCTACGGGACAGGTGCTGTTATGTCTCTATGGCAACTGGGGAGGAGCATCCAATAGTGTTCACGTAATGAAGTTTTTCAAGCCCGGAATAAAACTGCACAACTTGAGAAAGGAGCGGTCAGCATAATGTTTGGCCTTAAACGATTTCACAGGCACGTGTTTGGCAGACAATTTACTTTGTTGGCCATTGACAGCCATTTGTGGCCCATACCAAATCGTTCCAACATTAGCCGCAAGCCCTTTCGAAAGATGGGCGTTGATATTATCAGCAGGCCATTGCTCATGCTTTATCGAGACTGCCACATCAGGACAAAACTGAATCACAAGACAGCTGCATCAACATATTATATTTCTCTCAGGTGCAGAATGAACCAATAACATCATCTCAGATGCAAAAGGACATGGGGAATGACCTGGTAGAGTCATGGGCATGCTTTTAAGAGAAACATCACTGGACAAACAAAAGAAGAATCCTGAATTCAGACCTTGCATAATGAGGGAACTTGAATTAATTGTCCAAAAGGGAGTATTGCTCTGGGGAATCAGGGTCACTAGCCCTCCCTGCTTATGAAGCCGGATCCTGGGTCCACTACACAAAGGTCATCCAGGCGTAGTGCAGGTGGAGCTAAGTTATTTTTGGTGGCCTGGACTTGACTGACAAATAGAAGAAAAAGTGGGGCAATGTCAGTCATGCGCTAGAATATGGATAACTTCACCTCTACAGCCACTTCGCCCGTAGGATTGGCTAAAACATCCTTGGCAGAGTATACATATCAACATTGTGGGACCGATTGATGGCGACGAGGGCGATTCTCCCAACCCGCTGCGCTGCTCGAGTAGCGCAAAGGCCCAGGAGACATCAGCAGTGGCCGCTTCGTGGGCTTCCCGCTGGGCAGCTGGGCCTCCATGTGTCTCCCAGCCTAAAAGCAGCAAGGCAGCGATTTACACATTTAGTTAACGGGTCCACGACTGAAATCCCCCCCCCTCCCCCCACTGCGTCTCCCCCCTCTCCGGCATGACGGCACGCTGGCGGCATTTACAATTGGTCTATAAAAGCCGGGACCTGCTGTGGAAGCACTGAAGAGGAGCGAGGAGGTGAGTGTTATGGAGCTGCAGCCCCCAGAGTGCAGGGGAGGGTGGAGGCAGGGCAGGGTGGAGGCAGGGGCTGGAGACTTTCTGGGTGAGGTGGGGAAGGTCAGTGAGTGCTGGAAGTGTTGTCCCCAGACACAGGGATGTTCCATTGTTGTCTCTGTGGGATGGGGTGGGGAACCTTACTGAGTGCTGGTGGGGCTGCAGTTTGCAGGCACAGGGATGTTCCATTGTTCTGGCTGTGGGGTGTGGTGAGGGACTGCATTGAGTGCTGGGGTTTTAGGGAGGGGGGGGGGAAGCACCATGTGCTGCTTGAGGGCTCATCAAGTCAGGCAGCTGGTGCTGCAAGCTGGGTAACACAGTGACAAAAACCGTCACTCTGACTACTGCTAACATTCACCCGCGTCCTCTTAGTGACCCTACAATTTTCTAATCTTAAGTGGCCTACTGATCCATCTAGATGCTCCCCCAGGATGCACATCGGAGGTGGAGATGCCCAGCTGTGACCTGCACCCTGTTGCCTGTGATGGCCTTGGCGGGCGTCCCTGGGGGGCCAAGACCTGGAGGACTTCGGCAGGCCTGCGGATGGCACTGATGTTTCTGTGCCACCCTGTTCATCCAGCTGACCCTGAGATGCCCTGTTGTGAGGAGGGGGAGGGGGGGGGGGGTGGGTTCAGAAGGTCTGAGGATGTTAAGATTCTCCTGGGTGGAAGATCCTGGCATGGGCTCTAGTCCTTCCTCCTCCCTTGGTGTGCGCATACGCCCCAGTGACACTCCATGGGATGCCAAGGCAGCTGGACTGACTCCACAAGCCTCAGCGACACCTGGCATTGCCAGTCCTGGAAGCCCAGATACGTCTGCCCCATGGTCTGTGATCCCTCAGCTTTGGCCAATCTCTGGAGTCCCTTCGTTACAGCATTCTGTAAGTAAGCCAAGCTCTGGAGCCCCTCAGCATTAGCTCCGTGAGCCTGGGCTAAGTTGTCAAGGCCCATAACCAGGGCCTGCTGTGTCCCCAGAATCCCAGTGAGACCCCCAGCCATGGCTAGCTGTGTCTCCAACATGCCCCCGACACCCGTGGCCACAGAACGATGTGCCTCCAGAATGCCAGCGACACCCTCGCTCGTGGCCCGCTATGACTCCAGGATGGCCTGTACCTTGTCACCCATGAGACCAAATCCCTGAGCCAGACTTTCCATTGTGGACATCACCCTTGCAGTGTTGGCCTGGTCCGCACGGTGTGTCGGCAGCACCTCCTGCCACAGCACTCTGTTAGACTCCTCAAAACAGCCTTGCAGTCGCAGCATGGTTGCTGCCAGCCCTTCCACAACTCCCCGGGTTTGCTGATTCCTCTCCGCCAGCCTTGGGATGACTGATCCCTGAGGCCTGGCACTTGGCTTGGGGCCAGCTGGATCCTCACCACCGGCAGACTTCCACGTGCCGAAACCCTTGGATGTTCCCGTCTCCACCCGATGTACATCAAGCAGCTGTGATGTGCTCACCAGTAAGGAACCCAGAAGCCTCAGCAATAACAATGCCCCACCGTCATGATAGTCTCTGTGTTGGTGGGTTGTGTTGTTGATGCCTGTGCCGATTCACTGGTGCTGTCCTCAGAGGATTCCTCAGGGCCTCCCTCCAGGGTGTCTTCCGAGGTGTTCTGGGGAGTCTCAGCAGGAGCAGTGAGGTGGGAGGTGGGTGGTGGAGGCGGGGGGGGGGGGGGGGGGGGGGAGATGGGGGTGGCAGTGACACCAGAAGGGCCTGGAGCATCAGAATCAACCCCTGTAAGAAAGCGCACGTCAGTGGGAGGGAGGAAAAACAGTCCGTGCAGCATGGCACTTACTTCAAAGAAGACCTTAGGAATAGGGTTTAGCTGATGCTCACTTACAGGCCAGACTCCGACCTGGCTGTCGGTGACCATTCTCTGCACCTTTTCTCCTGCCAGATCCAGGGCGCGCTGCCCAAACCCCGTGAGCAGGCACAGCTCGCACCACCATCAGTTTTCTCCCTCTGTCAGCGGTTAGGTGCAGTTTTCTCCTGTGGGGACGTAAGGGGCATTGAAAGCATGATGTATGGAAGGGCATGGGATGCAACGTGTTTAGGGGGTGGGGGCGCTTGGGCGGGCCATTTCAGGGCAATGTCTCTCCATTGTGGGGTACTGGTTGGGGGGGTGCCACAGGGGTTGGAGGCAGTGCTGGGGGGTGAGGGGGGGTGCAGTTGATGGCTGTCTTTGGGGCGAGTGGGGATGGTTTCAAATTGTAAGCGCAGCACATGTACTGGTTTCAGAATGGGATGAAATCCCCCACAATGGAAAGAACCATTGAGGAGTTAGATGAGTTGTTTGGAAGATTTGAACGGCCTGAACAACTAGTTGGTGATAATGGGATGCAACTTACATCTCAGGGATTTGTGGATTACCTTAAGAACAATGATATACAGCACTTAATGACTGCAGCATACCATCCATCCACTAACGGGCTGGCAGAAAGGCTAGTACAGACACTGAAAAATTACATCAAAGCGTCACTATCCAGGAGAGTAAAAAACGTTCTTATTTCCTATCGGAACACGACTCACACCACCACACAAAATTCACCAGTAATGTTGTTCCCGAGAAGGAAGGATTAAATTTGATCTGCCTGACACTGCTACAACAGTAGAGCAACAACGGCGAACACAAGTTACTCACCGTGAACAAACATTGAATCTGAGGAGTTTTAAGCAAGAAGAAAGAGTTTTAGTGAGGGAGTACTCTACAAGTGAGAAATGGCTACCGGCAACCATTCTAATTAAGGCAGGCCCGATTTTTTTGCAATCTGATGACGGGAGTACATGGCGGAGACACACAAATTAAATCCTCACTTCAAAAAGCGAATTAGTGGAGACAGTATCGGAAAGGCTTATGGCAGACACCCAAGGTTATGAAATCCCTGAACCAAGGATTACGACAGAACCAAGTTCAGATTCTACTCCATTAGAAAAACCAACCTCTCTGGAAGATGACACTGAAGCAACTTCACAGGGTTAAGTACCTGATATTCTTAAAGAATAGGATATTGAGGATGTCAAGTATCAGACTCCAAAATGTTGTATTCTACCGTAACAAAATCAACATCCACCAAAAAGACTCTGGTATTAATTGTACATATGTGGATGATAATACTTGGTAATGTAACTGATGTTCATAGCAGGTAATCATTAATGTTTAAATGTTTGTTGTTGTACTACTGAAGTAAAGGGGGAGGGATGTTATGTATTGTGAAGCAATGCATCTCGGTGTGATTAGTCACATGACATGCTGTGACATCACCAGAAGCATTTGTAGGTTTTTATCGGGTGTGGTATGATCGGCAGCCCATGGTCGGCCGCACTTGGTTGAAGTCATTAGGTTACACTGGGGCTTCATATGTTTCATATGAAGCAATTTTTTAAAGTGGCGTCTTGGCCTTTTGGCTAAGATGCAGATGAGCTCGGGTCTTGGAGGAGGAACCTACCCCTTCTCCAATCAGCTTGGCTCATGTAGATCAGGCCCAGGACAGGGTGGTTTGGTCGCTTGCCCTGTCTTGTCAGCCTGGATCTGAAATGTCTCAACTTGTTGAGACTCTGAATTGGATTTGATTTGATTGAATTGGAAAAGTATAAAAAAAAATTGTAGGTTTTTATCTCTCTTCCATGTTGGACTTCAATCTGGCATCAGCTCCTAAATAAATCTGCGTTGAGTTGATTCGAAACCTACAGTATGGTATCTTATCATCTTTTGTCTTGTTAGTATTACCAGTCAAAACATGTAAAATATAACAGATTTCAATCAGGTGGAGCAAATCGGAGGCTGATCCAGGGTCGGCTTTTCCATTGCCTGTGGTCTTGGGACGCAGCACATTGGGATTGCAATGCCTCCAGATGCACTGCAATTTTCAAAGGGCTGGTGGTTGGGGAGGGAACAAAGATCCCAGTTGGCAACAATTAACATTCCATTAAGCTTCCTTAGGAGCTGGTTAAGGGACCAGAGACAGTTTTTAAATCTGAATTCAGCCAACCCAAAAAGTACCCAGCTATCAGGGTGCGCCACAGGGTCAAGAGAAGAGCTTTTTGAAAAGTTATCAGGTCCTCTTGTAACCTGCATTGGAATGGGCCCTTTACCTTAGTTTGACCCAGTGGTCCTGATTGTCAATAATTTATCCTCCATGGTCTTCTGTTGAGTTGCCTACTCGCCTTGACAAGGCTGTGACAGGCTTCAATATGGCTGCCACTTGCCTTTGTAGTTAGCACCATGCAGACCTTCTGGAGACACTCAGTACCGCTAATTGGATACTGAACTTTCCTCCTGTCCAATTAGGACATTTAGGTTTAAAAATAGTGTCGCAAGAGTGACACATTTCAGACGTGGAGTCAGGATTAATCATTTATCTGAGTGTCAGGCTCCCAACCCTGAGTTGAAAATCTTGTCCCTGGTGTTTGTAAGACCCACATTCAAAGGCAGCTCCTCCCACACCCGCAACCTTTACCATCTAGAAGGACAAGGGCAGCAGATACATGGGAACACTATTACCTGCAAGTTCTCCTCCAAGCCACACACCATCCTGACTTGGAATGGTACTGTTCTTTCACTGTCACTGGGTCAAAATCCTGGAATGCCCTCCTTAACAGCTCTGTTGGTGTGCCCACACCATATGGGCCACAGGAGTTCAAGAGGTGGTTCACTCTGATGTTTCTCAAGGGCAACTAGGGGTGGGCAATTATTGCTGGCCTTGTCAGTGACACCCACATCAAATGAAAAAAATTAAACAAAGAGTCTATGGGCCCGATTTTATCATCAAGTTGCGCCCGTTTTCGGACGTGGAAACTTGGTAGAGGATGAGGCGAATAGCGCGATCCGTGACCACCTCCGCGCCCGTTCCCCCTTTATCAAGCACCTAAAATGGCCACAATTGGGACCGCGCCCGAAATGGATGCGACGGCAATTTAAATGCATTTGCATGCATTTAATTAGACTAATGGGCTGGACGCCGAAACTTATGGGCATTTCCCCCTTTACCATCGTGTTCGCCCGTCCAGATTTGGCGCGAAACAGACATGGGGGGGAATTTTACCATTTTGAGCCTAAGTGCCGAATCTGGGCGTCAAATAGATCCGCGCCTGGAATCCTCTTTCCAGCGCGCCCGTACGCATTTTGCCGGCTCCGGTCCGATCCGCGCTGTGGGCGGGGCTTAGCGCTGGCGGACCGATCGGAGCTCTGAACTGCGCATGCGCAGTTCGAAAGAAATCTGACAGAGCGCGCCCGGGCTCGAAAAAAAAAGCAGAAAGCGGAGAGCGGCTCTCTGATGCCTCATCCTCTGGTTGGGCCGGGGGGGGGGGGGGGGGGTTGGTGGGAGGGGAGGGGGTCTGACCGATCATCCCCTGGGGGAGGTGGGAGGGGAGGGGGTGTGACTGATCATCCCTCGGGGGGGGGGGAGAGGGGGTGTGACGTCTCATCCTCTGGTCGGGGGGGTCGGCTGCCAGTCTGCGGCTGATGCCTCCTGCCCGAGTGGACGTGCGGCCATGCCATCCCACGAAGCCTTCAGGATGAAGCGATTCCTCGCTAAGAGGATGAAGCAGAACCGGCCAACTCCACAGTGGCCGATTCCACAGTGTAAAAGGATACACCATCACTGGTACACTACCAGCCTCAGCCATCTCTCCCGCTCTCTTGCCCCTGCAGGGAAGAGTAATCTGTGGCTGGTAGTGTACCAGTGATGGTGCCAGGAGGCATCGGCCGCAGACTGGCAGCCGACCCCCCCCCCCCGCCGACAGAGGATGAGACGTCACACCCCCTCTCCTCCTCCCACCCCTCTCCTGCCCCAACCAGAGGATGACCTGGGTCAGAGAGCCGTTGCAGTCTCTGACCCCGCTTTTCGGAAGCTGCAGCGGGGACTTCAGACTTTTATTTTGCAGGTCGGTAACAGCGCGGACGCGGATCGGGCCAGAAGACGGTAAAGTGGGATTTGGTGGTAGAGTTGGGCGCGCGGTTCATTAAGTCGATTTAAATGCATGCAAATACATTTAAATCGTCGGGCCGCCCGATTCGGGTGCGGGCCAGACCCGTGCCTGAATCGGATGTCGGTAAAGACACAATCTGTTCGGATCCGGGTGCAGATCGCGGGATAGGCCCGACGCCCAACTTTACCGCGATTTTGCGCCTGAAAACGGGCGCAAAGTTTTGGTAAAATCAGGCCCATGGTTCGCAAAGGTCCAATTCGGGCACTCCAGCTTCTGAGGAGGTAAGTTCAGAGCTTCCGGCGGCTCTCTGACTCAGATTGGTGGTGAGGGTCAGATCGCTCCCTGGGAGGGGGTTCCGCTGCCACTCTGCGTGCGATCGGTGGGGGGGGGGGGGGGGGGGGGCAGGGGCCTGTGATCAGTCTGGGTAGTAGGGGTGTGGGGGGAAAAAGGGGACAGTTATGTTGTGGGGATGGGGCAATGTCTGTGGGGGCCAGGGGGAGGCATTATCCGGCCCAGGAGCGATGTGGTAGGGGAGCGTTTTCTATTTTCTTTGACTGCGCAAGCGCAGTTGAAGGCTCCGATCAGAGCTGCAGGATTTTGGGCGCGTTAAGCCCCGCCCGCAGCGCGATTCACAATTGCTACTTCTTTTTCAGGCAGAGTGCATATGGGGGGCGCCTGAGAACGGGTCTAAAAGTCGGATCTGAAACACTCCCAGTTTCAGCACTTAGAATCAAAATGGTAAAGTGGGATTATCCGGCTGCGTTCGCCCTGAACCGGAAAATCCCTCCCCGAGGTCAACGGACCTTTCCATGGTCCGCCCCTTGCCCGCTCTGATTCCCGTGGTGGGTGGGATGGGAAAACTCCCCCCTATGTGTTTTCTTTTGAAGTATTTTGGAAGATTTGGAAGGGCGGCACGGTAGCACAGTGGTTAGCACTGCTGCTTCACAGCTCCAGGGTCCCGGGTTCGATTCCCGGCTCAGGTCACTGTCTGTGTGGAGTTTGCACATTCTCCTTGTGTCTGCGTGGGTTTCTCCGGGTGCTCCGGTTTCCTCCCACATCCAAAGATGTGTGGGTTAGGTTGATTGGCCAGGTTAAAAATTGTCCCTGAGATGTGTAGTTAGAGGGATTAGCGGGTAAATATGTGGGGGTAGGGCCTGGGTGGGATTGTGGTCGGTGCAGACTCGATGGGCCGAATGGCCTCCTTCTGCACTGTAGGGTTTCTATGATTTCTATGATTAACTCAGCACTACACCACCAAGATTTCCATGAAAGCAGACCAGGCCTAAAGGGATTTATTTTCCGAATAATTTTCCGCGTTGAGACAGGAAGTAAACCTGCTTGAAACTCCAAAAGAGGATCCCTTTAACTAATTGGTCTGAAAGGCAAAAAATGAAATACCATCGAGAGAAATCCAAGCATATTTTGGGCCATGGAAACAGGTGAGTTACTGGAGGAAGCTTTATACTTGAATCTGACTGTATATGCTTTTTTAAACTTGTTTCCTTAACATTTATGCAGCCTTTTAACTTGTAAAATAAAAGTCAATGTTTTATGACCTATTCATGAACTTCTCCTCAACAAGTGGGATATGTATTTTTGTAGACCCATCATTTTATAAATATTTGTCTCAGATTGAAATATAAGTTTGCATTCTGTCTTTTAGTCTTGTATTTGTCAAAGAAATCTTCAACTTTAATGAAGTTCTATAGGAATACGTTTTAAAGCAAAACTGATTCCTACCTTTGTAAGAGGCTCATTATAACATTAACCTGACTGTCAAACTGACCTGTTGCAAACAGTTAAGACACAACAGGTAAGCCAGGTAAGAAATTGGTAGGTATATTCTAGTTTTGCTTTCGCGAGGTCCTATTACATGTACCTTCTCCTCAGATTCTATGGGCTGCTGATTATGGGGTGCTCTGTCTCCAAGGCTTGTGCTACTAAACAAACCTGTTGGACTTTAACCTGGTGTTGTGAGACTTCTTACTGTGTTCACCCCAGTCCAACACCGACATCTCCACATCCTAGTGTAAAAGCCAGGAATGAGCCCAGTCCTGCTCCAGCGGGTCCTCCGACACCCATTTGTTGGTATAAGGCAGGACTTCCAGCTCCACCTTAGGCAGCAGGTCCCATCGCTGAGAGCTGCCGGCAGATCTGCAGTCCCAACAGTGCCACCAGGTGCATTGACCATTGCAGGGAACCATCCAATCCGCATCCATGAGGAGCCATGGAGACCGGGGTAGTGGGGGGAGGGGAGAGGGCGGGGTGGGGGGAGAGGGGTAGTGTTTTTCCACTGGGCCAGGCTGGAAAGCTCAGGTGAGGGAAGTGAGGGTCATTGGCTATCAATTGGCCTCTTAAGGACTTCAATTGGCTCACAGACAAGTAAGCCACCTCTCCCCTCGCCGCTGGTAAAATTGTAGCAGGGTAGGGATGAGTATGTAGGTGACAAGCACAACACCCTTGACACTTTGCAGGTATCCCACCTACAAACCTGCCAACGGGGGAGGGGACAGTGAAATCCATCCCTATGGGCTTGCCACCTCTTAGAGAAATCATCAATTTAAATCCCAGATCTATGAGTAATTCTTAATAGCCAATTGTTTTGCTAGCTAGAAAAATAACCAGAACTCGCACGTAAGGTTATTTAGTCCCTATTTTGAAATTATTAGTAGCCACATGACAACACATGGATGGAATTATTGATTCTATCTGAAACAAAAGGCTAGGTCAAATTTCAGAGAATTCAGACAAAGCAGGATAAGAGCCTAAAGTTCCATGTGGATTTTCCCAGTCTCCCAGTGTCAGCAAGTGGGTGAGAGACTGGGAGAACTCTCACACAACCTCAGCTCCTAAATCTTTAATTTTCTAACTGCCTTACGCTGGGCTTTGTATCAAAAGGAATGACAGCTCAGCAGGTTAAAAAGAGAAAGATTTATGACATTACTATAGCACCAATATTTAACATTATCAAATCATCAATTTAACAGTGGGCCTCGCTGGAGACAGGGTTTATATAGCATTTTCTGTAATTTTTATTCATTCACACTCTCAAAACAATCACCTCACTCGGACTGTCAATCAATTAATGCATTTTGAGAACAGAGTAAATGACTTTGATGATATAATGGAACCCTGTTCCTGTTCATCTATTTATCACCCTCCAGTTCTTTTTCTTTGAGTCAGCCCTGGTTCCGTTTTGATTCTGAGTTTGAAGGTCGTGGGTTCCATGTCGCACTCCAGGATCTAGAGCACAGAATCTAGGGCTGACCCTCAGAGCAGCACTCAGGGAGTGCCGCACGAGCTGTTGGAGGTAGGACATGTTAAGACTAGGCCCTCCCTGCTCTTGCAGATGTACATAAAAGATCCCACGACAACCTTTACTAACAGAAGGGGACTTTTCTCTGGTGCCCGTGCCAACATTTACTCCTCAACCAATAACCCCATGGCCAGGATGTTCCATCCGCCCCCCCCCCCCCCACCCCCGCCACTCCCACCCCCACCCCATGATCGGTTTTCTATAGTGAGCCATTGGTCGATGGTGGGATCTTCCAGTCCCGCCAGGGACACCTGTTGGGGTAGCACAGTGGCACAGTGGCACAGTGGTTAGCACTGCTGCCTCACAGCACCTGGGACCCCGGTTCAATTCCCAGCTTTGGTCATTGTCTGTGCGGAGTCTGCACGTTCTCCCCGTGGGTTTCCTCCGGGTGCTCCAGTTTCCTCCCACAGTCTGAAAGACGTGCTGGTTAGGTGCATTGACCCGAGCAGGTGCCAGAGTGTGGTGACTAGGGGATGTGTTAATGTAAGCCTACTTGTAACACTAACAAATAAACTTTAAACTTTAAAAAGTCTATGGGCTTTTAAGTGGCTCACCCATCCCTCCGCTAGGAACCTGCTGCTGGGGATCGACTTTGATGGGATCAAAAGAGCTTGCCGGCAGGAAGGGCTGGAAAATCCTGCTCCTTATGTCATTATCTCATTGCTGTATGTTGGTCCTCACTTTGTGTAAATTGGCTGCCACATTTCTTACACTGCAACAATGATTATAAAATCACTTTACCAGCTGCAAAACACTTTAAAACATTCCCAGGTTATGCGCTCAATAATTGCATGTCTTTCTTTTACTCATTCCCATTCCCTTAAGATTGCTCCACAGATGGTAGCTGATTATTCTAGGATAGAGTTCGATGGAGAGCAGCAGAACTTCCTTGTTTCTAGGAGCCTGCACAGTGAGCCATTTTAACTGAGCATCTTGCTCTTATGCCCATATATACGTCCTTGGCCTGTTGCAATGCTCCAGTGAAGCCCAGCGCAAACTGGAACAGCAGCATCTCATCTTCCGATTAGGCATATTGCAGCCCTGGGGACTCAAATTTGAGTTCAACAACTTTAGACTGTGACTTTTCTCCTCCCTCTTAAAACCCTTTTAAAAATATATCCCATACATTTATTGTCATAATGCAAAAACCCTTGCCTCCCCCTCACAACGCCCACAGGCCATCTGTCTTTTGTTGTTAAAGTTGTTACATTTTGATTTGATTTATTATTGTCACATGTATTAGCATACAGCGAAAAGTATTGTTTCTTGCGCGCTATACAGACAGAGCATACCGTTCATGGAGAAGGAAACGAGGGAGAGCAGAACATAGTGTTACAGTCATAGCTAGGGTCTAGGGAAAGATCAACTTAATGCAAGGTAAGTCCATTCAAAAGTCTATCGGCAGCAGGGAAGCAGCTGTTCTTGAGTCTGTTGGTACATAATCTCAGTCTTTTGTATCTTTTTCCCGATGGAAGAAGATGGAAGGGAGAATGTCCGGGGTGCATGGGGTCCTTAATTATGCTGGTTGCTTTGCCGAGACAGCGGGAAGCGTAGACAGAGTCAATGGATGGGAGGCTGGTTTGCACGATGGATTGGGCTACATTCACCACCTTTTTTTGTTGCAGTCTCTCCCAGCTGCAGTTTAACATCCAACACATTTCTCCCTCTCTTCAGTTCTGATGAAGAGTCATACGGATTCGAAATGTTACCTCTGCTTCCTCTCCTTACGGATGCTGCCGGACCTGCTGAGGTTTTCCAGCATTCTCTGTTCTTGATTCTGCACAGTCAATGTTGGCTTGTGCTAATAATTCAAGTTAAGCTCAATCTTGCCCCTAATTGTACATTTTACAATTGTCAATGGATAGTCACCAGGACATGGCAATGCTACTTGATGCTCAGGCCTATTTCGGTCAGTCTCTGCTTCCACCAAAAGGCAGACTTGCATTTATATAGCGCTTTTCACAATCACCAGAGGGCCACTCAATTAAAGTGTGGTCACTGTTGCAATGTGGGTAGCATAGCAACCAATTTGCACAGCCAGCAATGTGATAATAGAGTGAGAGGGGATCTCATAGAAGCTTAGAAAATTCTAACTGGATTAGACAAGGTAGATTCAGAAAGAATGTTCCCAATGGTGGGGGTGGTCAGAACTGGGAGTCATAGTTTAAGGATAAGGGGTAAACCTTTTAGAACTGAGGTGAGGAGAAATTTCTTTACCCAGAGAGTGGTGAATCTGTGGAATTCAATACCAAAATGTTGTGTGATTTCAAGAAGCAATTAGATATAGTTCTTGGGGCTAAAGGGATCAAGGGAAATGGGGGGAAGGGGGGATCAGGATATTGAATTTGATAATCAGCCATGATCAAAATGAATGGTGGAGCAGACTCAAAGGGTCAAATGGCCTCCTCCTGCTTCTAGTATAAATGCTTCTATATCATTCTGATGTTGATTGAGGTTTAACTGTTGGACAAAACTGGGGCAATTTCGTTCTTTCAAAAGAAATGCCCTGGGATCTTTTACATCAACTCCAACAGGACTTCAGTTTCATTTACATAGAATCCCTACAGTGCAGAAGAGGCCATTTGGCCCATTGTGTCTGCAACGACTCTCTGACAGAGTATCTTGCCTAAGCCCTCTCCGCCTATCCTATCCCTGCAAATAATGCCCTTTAGGGAAGGAAATCTGCCATCCTTATCCGGCCTGGCCTACATATGACTCCAGAGCCACAGTAATGTGGCTGACTCTCAAAAGCCCTCCAAGGGCAACTAGGGATGGGCAATAAATGCTGGCCAGCCAGCAAGGTCCATGTCTGACATATGAATAAAAACCCCCCACATATTTACCACAGCTAATCAATCTAACCTACATATCTAGGGCCACTAAGAGGCAATTTATCATGGCCAATCAACCTAATCTACACATTTTTAGATGGTGGGAGGAAACTGGAGCACCCAGAGGAAACCCAAACAGACATAGGGAGAACATGCAGACTCCACACAGATAGTGACCCAAGCTCGGAATTGAACCTAGGTCCCTGGTGCTGTGAGGCAGCTGCGCTAACCACTGTACCACAGTGTCGCCCAAATAATCATTTTGCAAGCAGAACTGCCACCAGTGCAACACCTCCCCCAGTGCAGCATCTCCCCCAGTGCAGCACCTCCCCCAGTGCAGCACCTCCCTCAGTGCAACACCTCCCCAGTGCAGCACCATCCCCAGTGCAGCAACTCCCCAATGCAGCACTTCCCCCAGTGCAGCACCACTCCCTCAGTACCACACTGAAGCATCAGCTTTTATTTTTGCGCACTCGCCTTGGAGTGGGTGACTTGAAGCTGGAACCATGCAACTCAAAGACCCGAGAGTGATCCACAGTTGACACACTTCCTTACTGAGCTTGTCGAACTCGGCAAATGTGAAGCCTTCCTGATTGAGATGATCCAGCACCACACCACACGGTGTATGTATACACTGTATCATTTGGGATCGGCCTGTGCAGGTAGATCATAATCAGCACTGCCTGGAGAGAGTTTGTCAATCTGGATGGGATTATGTAAATAGTTTCCATGATGTTCTGCTCCTTATATTAAAGTGAAAAGAACCATTACTGAAGCTCAGCTGATAATTGTGAGAATTCTTTCATAATTTTGCCTGTTGCACCATCTTATTTTCTGCACTGTGTCACTCCGTCAGGACCTGCACAAGCCTTGCTGAGGAGGTCCTTATGTAAAGTTGTGCAATTATTGCTCCTGGATAGTGTCTGTCAGCACTGCTGTCACCAGCCTTTTACTGAGAGGGAGATATTGTGACAATGAATGGATTTAGCACAGTCCACTTGTAAACTATATTGCTGCTGCCTCCCCTGGTGTTAACTTTTCTCTGTGAATTAAAGTTGTTTATAACAAGCTCTGTGTTTGACTCATTTTGTAAAAACGAGTCACTAAAACCACCTTCTTTGGGGTTGAAACAGGCAGATTTTTGCTTTACTTTTGAATAATTGTCAACTCAGTGAGGAAATGCACTGGCCGACTCCGCTTCCGGCTTTTCCTGCCATAGTTTTTTACACGGCCAAAAAAAAACCCACGCCACCATGCTGGGAATCACCCCCCCCCCTCCCCCTCCCCACCTACAGACATGAGGATCCCACCTCCCCCCATTAACCTCCCCATCGGAAGCCTCCCTCCTATTATGGAGGGATAATAGAGCGACAAAGCCCTCCAATGAAATGTTACTGCATGGCAATGAAGTTCCCCACCTTTCAAGGCAGGAACCCCATTACGTCATTGGTGGGATGATCAGAATAGGAATTCCCACCAGTGTAAAATCCCTTTGGGAGACTCCCATTGGATTCCCATCGGCTTTCCTGCCCTCGGGAAAGGAGGGTGGAGAATCCCGGCCATTAGATGTGAATATTAGCAAGAATAATGTCTGGCTTACATTTCATAATTTGGAAACAATTGCTGAGGTATTGCAATGGGCAGCCATTGTGGGCAGAATCTGCCAGTCCTGCCAGCAATGGGTGGGGAAGGGGGGGGGGGAACTTAATTTGGCGAGAGGCCAGAAATCCCTTTCCCCACGGCAGGGTGAACTTTGGCAATTAGGTTCTTGGGACTTTAAAGACAAATTAAAGGTGGGTCGTGCTTCTCAATGAACAATGTCGGGAAGAACATTAGCATGTCACACATGCTCACTAAGGGGCAACTGGCTGGAAATACATTCCCCCTTCAAATTACCTTCCAGCGAGAAATCAGGGCGTTCACTTTTACAACTGCATATTAATGAATGACCTGGCAAAGTAGTCTTCATCCATAGTAAGAAGTCTCACAACACCAGGTTAAAGTCCAACAGGTTTATTTGAAATCACGAGCTTTTGGAGCCCTGCTCCTTCAGCATAGAATCATAGAATCCCTACAGTGCAGAATGAGGCCATTCAGCCCATCGCGTCTGCACCGACAACAATCCCACCCAGGCTGTATCCCCGTAACTCCACCCACTCACCCCGCTAATCCCTCTAACCTACACATCCTGGGACACTAAGGGGCAAGTTAGCATGGCCAATTCACCTAACCCACTCATCTTTGGACTGTGGGAGGAAACCGGAGCACCCGGAGGAAACCCACGCAGACATGGGGAGAACGTGCAAAATCCAAACAGACAGTGACCCAAGCTGGGAATTGAACCCAGGTCCCTGGAGCTGTGAGGCAGCAGTGCTAACCTCTGTGTCACCGTGCCGCCCCAGATGAGTGTGGTTCATTGTGTTCATCTCCTTCTTACTGTGCCCACCCCAGTCCAACGCCATCATCTCCACATTAGGTATTCATCCATGATTAACAATAAGTTGCTGCTGCATTGTTCTCTTTAGGGAGTATGTATAAATGCCAGCCTATGCTTGGGATAATGGCAGTGCGAGTTGTGTGGAGGTTGCCCAAGGAAATGATGAAGAGTTAGCAGGAAAAAGGTGGCGCAGTGGCCGGACAAAGGTGTGAGGGACAGTGCAGGTTGCCCCAGTGCCATATAAATACCCTGGGTCATTGACTTCATGAGGTAACAGTGGGGTGGTGACTTCCTGCCTTCCCCTGCCACAAGATTCACTGAGCCTTCTATGGATGTATAGGTAATAGTGCAAGATCGCATGTGGACAGCTGTCCTGCTCATGTCCCGTCCCCCCTCCCCCACTCAGGGTAAACCTCTGCAACATCCAGTTCTACCACCAAACCTAGACTATGATGTGGAGATGTCGGCAGTGGGCTGGAGTGAGCACAGTTAGAAGTCTCACAACATAGAATCATAGAAACCCTACAGTACAGAAAGAGGCCATTCGGCCCATCGAGTCTGCACCGACCACAATCCCACCCAGGCCCTACCCCCATATCCCTACATATTTTACTCGCTAATCCCTCTAATCTACACATCCCAGGACACTAAGTGGCAATTTTTTTAGCATGGCCAATCAACCTAACCCGCACATCTTTGGATTGTGGGAGGAAACCGAAGCACCCGGAGGAAACCCACGCAGACACGAGGAGAATGTGCAAACTCCACACAGACAGTGACCCAAGCCGGGAATCGAACCCAGGTCCCTGGAGCTGTGAAGCAGCAGTGCTAACCACTGTGCTACCGTGCCGCCCCGTCGGGAAAAAGACACCAGGTTAAAGTCCAAAAGGTTTATTTGGAATCACAAGCTTTCGGACCGCTGCTCCTTCATCACTCACCCGAGGAAGGAGCAGAGCCCCGAAAGCTCATGATACCAAATAAACCTGTTGGACTTTAACCTGATGTTATGAGACTTCTTTCTGTGCCCACCCCAGTCCAACGCTGGCATCTTCACATCATGGAATCCAGAGATGTTCAGGACAATGAACCAGACCATTCCCAGCCGAGTTCAGCTACCTAAACACAGACTGCAGATCGAATGGCGGACTTTCTGATGTGTGCGACTTAGTACGACAATGGTTGATGTCTTTACTCACGAGGCAATGAGGAAAGAAAGGGAAACAAAGACAAATAGAATTAGTTTCTCATTTCTGAATACTAAGATGATTCCAGTCTGTACCAAGGATACTATTTGAGTTGGTTTGGAAAACATTTTATCGAGCATTATTTTCGATGTCAATGCTTGAAAGATGATCTTGTGAGAACTGTTTTGTGCTTCCTCGAGGGGTTTTCTGATTGCTTCAGTTCAGGCTTATGTCCGAGTTTCCTGATTGGTTTATCTACTGTGACCATTCGAGTAGCCATTCACAGCGGCCGATGCCATATCTGAGAAGTCCCAAGTTCTTACAGAGTTTTGGAAACAAATGTATGAGAATTCAATTTCACTTTGCAGAAAAACGAAACTGAACATTTTTGTGGTCTTGTGGACACCAACACTGACATATGCGCTTGTCTAATTGAATTCATATACAGCAGTTTAAAAAAAAAACTTTTGGAGGAAAGTTCTTCAATGTAAATGTTAAAAATAATGATGCCACTATGAACATGCTCAATGAAATATTTATCCATCAGTTTACACTAAGATTTTAAAATGAAGGCGATGGATAGAAGTTACCGGCAGCAAAGCTTTGTGAATTATGGCACAGAGGATGAGGAACAACACATTTGATTCGGAGTTTAGATTCTTCAGCACCTGCTGCTGCTGCGTAAGAAATATAGTATCAGTCACTCACAGTTTGGGAGAGAAATGGGGTTGGACTCCTAAACTTGTCCTTTCATAGAGAAAGGAATGTACAGTGGTAAAGGGAGATGGTGTAATGTATTCAAGCAGAAACTGGACTGCATTTTGGCAAAGCTGGTGTCAGGAGGTAACGGACCTGTCCCATTTGGATTTTAATCACCTGGATGACATTGATCTTTTCTGGTCCTGTACCTTCCTAAACTTCAATAAAGACAACAGGATAAAATATAACCATGTAAAAATCTTTGTACAGGATGCGAGAGCGGTACCTGTCAGAATGCGAGCAGAATGGGGAGATTTGTGTAGATAAGAGAAAGACCAGTGGGCCTTGCTGTACGACATCTTTTGCAGAAAAAAAGATCTAAGACCAAAGCTTGATAATAATAAAGAAAAAATAATAATTTGGTGATGTGACAGATGAGAAGAGGAAACGTTTCAGACGCATTCTCCTGAAGCCCCTGCACTACCCCCCTCCCCCATTAAACAGCTAATTAACTTTGTTGCCTGGAGCTGAGGGGTAACAGTGTTGAGGAACTCCACACAGCGCCAATTTCAGAAGATTCCTCTGGCTCCGCCACCTCGCGACATTTGCATCTTTCTCATTGTTATTGAAACCTGCCAAAAAAAATACAGCTATCCCAACAAGCCTTTGCAAGCAAATACTTTGGCATCTTAAAAATTAAAGTTTTTAAGTTTAAAATCGTGGTACTTCCAGGCCCGCCCATCTCCCCTTTATTATCCATCGCCATGTGATTTATTATATGTTTTAATGATAGTCTTTAACTCTCTCCCCTCTGATTAACCGGCACTCACTGAAACAGATCTGTCCAGTTAGTAGCCTTGTGGTGGTGTCCCTGACATGTTCCTCCTTGTACTTAGCTATAATTGGAAGGTAGAGAGGTAGATATCATAGTATATTATTAAAAAAACATCTCATCCCAGTGTCATTACACGAGAGAGTATGTCAAAACCTTGCTCTCAGCAACGCTTGAGTCTCACGATCCGCGCTTTGAGGAGATCACTTTATTCTCAATGATGACAAGCCACACTGGAACACGGCAAGCTCAAAACAGATGCATGTTTCTTGAACAATAGGAATCGGTCCCAAAATGAGCTGCATGCTCGTAAAATTAGAGTGAGGTTAAATTCATTCTCTAAAAAGGTTATATTGTCACTGACTCTCTCCTCGTTGACATCAGAATACCTTTGGGGTATCCTGGTGGTCACCGAGCCTAAAATTGTTTTTCACCGAATACTGTTCTTAATAGTTTCAAAGATGTTTGTCTCTGGCTGCTGATGAGCACAGCTTTTGCCCAGATGTTGTTGGGCTTCCTTTCCTACTTGCTGGATGGTCCCCACATCTGAAACACTGCTCATCTTGCCAACTCCCTCTCAGGGATGACATAGCCCCTTTAAATAAATGACATTTGAATCCTTTTCCAACAATCCTGTAAACTATACAGATCAAAGGTAAGGAAAGGAACGTGATGTTCCCGTGGCACATTGCCATCCAAGAACTGCCTCTACAAAGGGTGTCGTGAACAGATCTCAGGAATAATGAACTTGGAGTTAGCTTTGAACTTTCTCTTAGGCAATCCCTGGGGATCGAGGGTGACTCCAGTTGGATGGTTTCTGAGACGGCTGATAAGACCAATGCGCCATCTGCAGGCTTTGCCACATGTGGGGCAGGTGATGCTTGGAGGGCTGGGTAGAAGGGTTGTTTGGAGGTTTATGCGCTCTCTCTGACGCTCCATTCTGACTCTGCACGTTCCGGACAAAGGCCGACATTTCGGGGCCTGTCCACCACAAGGATGTTCCTATCATTGAATCATACAGTGCAGAAGGAGGCCATTCAGCCTATCGAGTCTGCTGAGACCACAATCCCACCCAGACCCTATCCCTATAATCCCATGCATTTACCCTTGCTAGTCCCCCTGACACAAAGGGGCAATTTAACATGGCCAATCCGCCTAATCTTCGGAGTGTGGGAGGAAACTAGAGCACCCAGAGGAAACCCATGCAGACACGAGGAGAGTGTGCAAACTCCACACAGACAGTGACCCAAGGTGAGAATCGAACCTGGGTCCTTGACGTTGTGGGGCAGCAGTGCTAACCACTGTGCCACCGTGCCAAAAGTCCTGCCAAAGTTCAATGGAATTTTGACTGGATCACCGCGACTCCTGCGGCAGATCTCACCACGGCGGAGCCGGGAATTTCCTGCTGAGATCTCTCAATATGTTCAGCACCTTCCCTAATGAACCTTCTCTATTTTGGTCGGTCAAAAGCCAGGGATTCCTATGAATTGGTGAGGATGCTCGAACTCTTCAGGGATGCTTTGAACAACTTTGTCTCAAAATGCTTTATCTAATGGATGGGATTTTCAGTATGTTTTGTGATAGCAGAGGTGGTCCACCACTGACCTTCCAATCCCGCCGCTGTCAACGAGGCTTCCCGTTGTCCACACCCTCCACTAACGGGGAGGCCATGATGGAGGATCCGTTGGCGGAACCAGAAGACCCACTGTTGGGTTTGCGGTGAGCGCGGCTGGAAAATCATCCCCCTTCCCAGTTAAAATCTCAGTTAGGGGTGTTAATTAATTGTATAGTCTGTTAGATACTTCTGCAATAGATCAGCCTAATTTATATCATTGGGACTGATTCCAAACAGCCTCCAGTGCCTGCATTCGAAATCTGGAACAAGCAAAGCAATATTTTGAAAAAGAGTTTGCATCTAACTTGCCCGTATTCGTCCGAGATGCTGGCTATAGCCTGCTGTGCTTCCTGTTTTCATTTCAGTTTTCCGGTACCTGTGGTATTTTAGCATTTTTACAGAATATTTTATTAATAGTGAGAAATGTAGGTTGAATTTTGGAAAAAAATACCTTGCATGAATCGTGACCTATTTTCCACTATAAAATTTTGAGAATTTAGAAAAATCAAAAGAAACCAAATTAGATACAATGTGCGGGATTCTCTGGTCGTTCGCAGTGGCGGGATTCTCCGGTCCCGCTGCAGTGAACGGAGATTCGGCTGAGCGCCAAATTCTCCGTCCTCGCTGGCAGCGGGCATGAACGGCCGGAGAATTCCGGCCAATATTTAATAAGGAAAGCACTGTTTGGCCGATCAGGCCCATTTCTTGCAAAGTGTATGCACAAATTTTCAATAATGAATTTTAGGAATTTATTGAATCAGCTGCGGGAAAGTTTTCCATTGATATTACTCCCCCCTCGACACAGTCAAGCAGTGTCTATACATGACAACATGTCTACATGCATCGATACCTTCATTATTCAAATTTAGCCACTTTCTAAACATGGAATATTCATTACATCTGCACAACAAAATGTTGCGGCTATTGTCCCCAGGAGTATTTGATCACCTCTGCGTATGCGTGGTTCTGCAAACTATGATGCACTTTCCAGATCACTGGCAGCTTTTATTCAAAGAACTTTAAACTCAGAACTCTTACTATTATAAAAACTGGTGAATGAAGAACGTGGCTTAATTTGGTCACTGCCCACTTACCTCCGACTCTCTCATTTCCATAAGACCATAAGACATAGGAGCAGAATTAGGCCACTCGGTCCATTGAGTCTGCTCCGCCATTCAATCATGGCTGATATCTTTCTCATCCCCATTCTCCTGCCTTTTCCCCATAACCCCTGATCCCCTTATTAATCAAGAGCCTATCTATCTCTGTCTTAAAAACACTCAATGACCTGGCCTCCACAGCCTTCTGCGGGCAGAGTTCCACAGATTCACCACTCTCTAGCTGAAGAAATTCCTCCTCATCTCTGTTTTAAAGGATTGTCCCTTTTGCCTGAGGTTGTGCCCTCTGGTTCTATTTTTTCCTACTGGTGGAAACATCCTCTCCACGTCCATCCCAACTGGTTTTCATGAGATCCTGCTGAGGCGTGGCTGACTGAATGGTACCGCTTGTCAAATTAGTTTATTGAAACTATTGATTTATTGGTGACACAGGTAGGCTTACATTAACACTGCAATGAAGTTACTGTGAAAATCCCCTGGTTGCCACACTCCGGTGCCTGTTCGGGTACACTGAGGGAGGATTTAGCATGGCCAATGCATCTAACCAGCACGTCTTTCAGGCCATGGGAGAAAACCGGCGCACCCGGAGGAAACCCACACAGACATGGGAGAATGTGCAAACTCCACACAGACAGTGACCCAATCTTGAATTGATCCCGGGTCCCTGGCACTGTGAGGCAACAGTGCAAACCACTGTGCCACTGTGCTGCCCCCAAGTGGCACAAAGATTATAATAGTTTTTAACAACTGAATATTGGACAGTTCTAATGTGGTCCAGAGATGTCTAGTTAAGATAGAAGGTTCCTCAGGAAACATTTTTCAAAAAAAGTGCTTTTTTTATTCTGAAGAAGCAATTTAAACAAATTCAAATTTAATTGAAAATTAAATACTGCATGTATTGTGCGCAGCTGCCAGGATGTTGTATAAGAATTGTGTTTGCTTTTCTGCAGGTGGAGGGCATTAATTGGGATTTTACTTCAGGACATATAAAGAGCCAATTGATGTTAAATTGGGAGGCATGTGTTTGTAATGTTTCAGTATGTAAGTAAATTTTTGGACTGAGTCGACACTGGCTCCAGCATCATCCTTCACCAGCTCAATTTCTGGAATAGAATATATTGTCCTCGCCTATGACTGCTTTCGGCTTGTTTGTAGTCCTGAAATGGATGCCATGCATGGAGGGCATGACCCAACCAAAATGCCCAACATCAGCAACCAATTGGCTTCAATAATATTTGCACGATCTGTCAGCACTTGTCAGCTTTTAAAAGAATACATTTTGCACTGCTTGCCTTGCAGGCAAGTGCCTGAGGGTACATCCCAGGGGATAGGGAGGAATGGCAGTGAGGGTGTAGGAGGTGAGGTGATCAGGAAATTCTGGAGTCCACTATCTAGGAATGCTTAAAATATTTAAGTTCACTCATCTACTGGTGTCACTTTTGCTGCTGAAGTATCCTGAGCAGAGTGGTCTGGGTCATTGCTTTACTCATCACCATCTAGTTTAGTAAAGGGAGCATATTAGTAGACATTCAGTTCAATTTCTACCTTCCAATCTGGACAACAGGGATGAGGAAAAATTAGGAGGAAATAAAGAAGTCGCATTTATCTATCTTAACACATCCTAAGAAAATCCTGAGGTGATTCACATTAAACAAATTATTGATGGAGTGCGCACAGCATTCTCTGACTAATGTGCTAAAGTGTTATTATGAGCAAAATCTAACAGTGGGGCTCAGAATCTACATCTGTCTAACCCAATGAATTCTACTAATAAATCCAACAGAGGTATTACATAGACCAGAATATTACCTCCCCTACCCACCCACCCTGTGAATGAGCAGAGGGGTCGCCAAGGCAGGGGGAGGAGTGGGGACTTATGGTAAAGTCAGGTAGGATAGATGAGGGGGTGCCATGCTCGTTGCCTTCCTGCCTTTAGAGTCTCTACTACTTTAGCAGCAGTGGGTGGGCACTTTGTCATCTGGGTATGTTGCCCAGTAAAAGCTGGGAGCCTACCTTGTGGAGTCCTCTTGAACTAGGCACAATGTGTCCCGAGGAAGCCTCCCCCCTCCCTGCACAATGCCAAGAGCCATTCCGTGAGAAGACCCTTTTGTTCTCACAATCGCCCCACCCTCTCCTCCCCACTCTGGGCCACCTAATTGGCCCTGCTGAGCCCCCAGCCCAGGGTGGACCAGCCTCAGCCTGCTGCAGTACCAGCAGTGACCACCACGCTCAGTGGTGCTGCTGAGCCTAAAGAGCTGCCCTCTGATTGGGAGGGCAAGCAGCTCTTGGAGGCGTGACAGCTTACCTCAGAGGGGCAGAAGCCATGTCGTCAAGCAACTAATTGGCTGAATCACATAAAATAGGGTCGTGGCTTCCAAGGCTAGCAGAGGTGGGCTCAGCCCAAACTTTCCATCCAGAGGGTGGGCCACTACCTCTGTGTTAAATCCCAACCATAACATCATAAATAAAAAGTGGCATAAGCAAGGGAGTTGACTGTGCTTGCTGCCAGACAATTATTCAATTAGTCATAGCATATGCCTAAAGATTTCTATTTGCAATATTAGTGTCTGAGTGCTGTCTGCTATTTAACAGAGGCGTTAGCTCATTTACAATAGGATTATGAGGTGACCCCTTTTGGGAGTGTGCGTGGACACTGAGCGAGAGCAGGATTGTGTTCAGATGCAATACTCAGAGTCTAAATAAATGGAGCTATTTCATTTAGGCTCAAAGTAGGGACTGCAGGACGGTAACAGTGAACGCCCTTCTCACTGGAAGTGGGAGGTTCATTAATGTACAACAGTGGTCCCTCACCTCCAATCCTGGCTTTGAGTGACAACCTCTCTTCCTATCGACTGATACTGACGCTGAGTGAAATGAGACCAAGCAGTGTTAAGACCCCTAGTTATTTACTTCATTCACATAACAGGGAAAACAGTAATTACCACATTGCGCATAAAAAAAGAGGATCTCATCTTTCTTTACAGTCAGGCTGTCAGTGAAGCATGATTAATTGCCACAAAGTTGTCTAAGAGTACTTAAAAACACACGCAGTTTTGTTGGCCTGCTACAGGTGGTGTCATTAAGTAAGATACACTAATGGGGTCTATCTGGAGAGAATAAAAAATATCCCAAAACATGCGAGATGGATTATGACGATCATGATTCGCTCACACAGCATTTCCTTCACAATTAGCACAGATAAATCACAAATTGTTCACAGGGTCTGATCCTGATCTCTTGTGAAACAACAAGTCACTTTACAATCAAATCTGACTCTATCACATGTAGTAATATACACTGGCTCCAGGGGGCAATGATGTATTTCAGCGCAGTGTCCTGCCCTGCACAGTTAAATTCACTTGTTTAGATTTCCTCTTTCATTGGGAATGGCGGGGGGTGGGGGAGGGTTAAGGAGTTTGTTGGAAAATGGAAGCAGTCGCTCCCGTGACTCACATTCCGTGCTAATTGCGGAATCCACATCAACTTTCTTTAAAAATATACATACTTTTTTTTTCAATTTTATTTGCTCCTTTTCACCAATTTTTCTCCCCTCCTCCTCTCCTGAAGTCTTTTCACTTCTTGCTGGTCTACAGCGAGCATCACATCATCCAGTCATTAATCCTCAGCCCAACACCAGTCTGTCTTCGGCGATGAATCTTGAGACTCTGTAACAGGAGGATTTGGCCAGATTACTGTCACTGCCATAGATGTGCACCTCCAGTGGGGGTTTGTTGAATAAAGGATCAAGTTTCGCCAGAACCTGGAGCAATTTTCCCTCCCTCGGCAAGAACCCTGACTGACTTCCTATAATCCAATAGATACTGAGGCCAATCCTCAACCAGCTCCCCCCGCCCCCCAACCAACACTGAGATCAAATTTTGTTCTTTAAATTGTGACTGATTCTGGTCCCGGCAGCTCAGCGAGTCTTTAACCGGCTGAGCCTCACATTAACACCCGATTGTACTTATTAGGCTGTGAATTCAACCCTTGCAATTTCTCCAAGTATAACAGAAAGCGAGGGGATAGTCCTGTTCCAAGAATTTTTGATCGGTTTTTGATGCTGCGACGAAATCCTTGTCTATCCGCCTATCCTTCCTAACCCAATGGGTGCCATGCTGGCTTGACGATGGTTCATATTCCCAGGCTGGTGCCATTGTCTTCTGATATTGCAAAGCTCATGAAAGCAACACGTGGATAACCCACCCTTCGGTTTAGTGCCCTTGCCCTCCCCCCCCCCCCCCCTCCACCCCTCCAAAGCAGGGTAGGAAGATAACCGTCTCCACCTCGGAGACACCCATGTAATGGGACAACTGAACGAAAGAGTTGTGTAACATGGGGAGGGACATTGAAGCTGCATCTTACTGTCCCGGGGGTCTGTGTCACTGCCCCACCTCTGGAGACAGACTCCTGGTGACGGATAAAAGTGCAACATGATGACTTGCCGTCTGATTCCCCATCCTCGCTAAGCAACATTCCTAGTCTCCATTCATTTGCTTGGCTGCATCATATGTGAAGAGTCAAGGGGGTGATCACCACGGCTAGAACTTAATGGCACAGCAACGCATGCAACTTATTAACAGCAATCGGGTAAAGCAGCCAGAGACAATATTGATAGACATTGCAGTGTAAAGCCGAGGGCCACGGATTTGAATCCTGAAGAGTTGCACAAATAATTTGTTTGCCCTCATTTGCTGACTCTCTGTTCCTTGTAAGAAGTCCAACAACACCAGGTTAAAGTCTGTCTGTGTTTACCCCAGTCCAACGCCGGCATCTCCATATCATGACTACCATCTCTGTTCCTTGGACAGTGCTGATCTGAAGCTTGGGGGAGATCCCAGCAGAATCACTTTTTCCTCAAGCCACTCCTTGACTAGGTCAACAGCGGTGGAATAGGAGCGGTCGTGACAGGTTGGTCCAGCCCTCAGTTGGAACGCTCTGTTACAGTAAAATGCTAGCTCCACCAAAGCTTTACTCAGAACCTGTTATACTCCCCCATCAGGATCAATCGGAACTTTAAATGACAGGGATGGGTTTTGAAGTTACCACGGCACTATCGAGGCCACCCTGTTCGAATTTTCAACAACTCAGTATTTATAACTTGAAAATCATGGTCACCAATCCTGCTCCTTTAGAATCCTGTTTGATGTGCCATCACTTTTCTTGCTCATGTTTTCATGAAGTCAAATGATTTTAAGGTTGGAATAGAATTTCTTTTCTCTATTCAAATTATTAACTAGCTCTTAAAAGAAAAATACTTATATTTAGCATTCCACTGTCACACAGCTTGGTACATAAATGTTTTATTTTAATCTTTTTGCCTCAGGCTTTGTAAGTCAAAGTCGTTGATTTGTCTCTTTCGCCCCCTATTGTCTGGTCAAGTAATGTACCTGAGCTGAGAGAGTAAGTGGATGTTCTTGACCAATGTGAGGTGTAAGAGAGCAATCTTCAATAGGTTCTCCACTGATCATAGAATCCCTACAGTGCAGAAGGAGGTCATTCGGCCCATCGACAGAGATTCTTACTCAGGCCCTATCCCCGTAACCCTACGTATTTACCCTGCTAATCCCTCTAACCTATACATCTTGGGACACGAAGCAATTTAGTATGCCCAATGCACCTAACCTGCACATCTTCAGACAGTGGGGGGAAACCAGAGCATCAAGAGGAAATCCACGCCAACACAGGGAGAATGTGCAAATTCCATACAGACAGTTGCCCAAGGCTGGAATCGATCCCAGGACCCTGGCCCTGTGAGGCAGCAACACTAACCACTGTGCCACCGTGCCACGAATTAATGGAGTGCCATTCATTGCACCATATCACACACTGTGATATCAGTGAGCTGACCTCTGGAGACCTGACACACAACATTTTTGTTGAAACTAGAAGCATGGAGTGGGATTCCCTTCCATTTGTTCCCTCGCAGGGGAGTAGTGGGAAGACTAGCAAACTGGGGAAGAGTTGCACAAATAATTTATCGGTCATTTTTGAGCTCTGCTCTCCTGTGGCCACTTCCTGTAATGGGATACGAGGTGACACTCTACTTTCTCCAGTCCTTATTCCCTCCTTGTGAAGAAGAACCTGGGAACATGGCCTCACCAGCAGGATGACTGGTATATTGGGATGTGGGAAATCACGGCAAGAATTCATATCCCGCACCTTACCCAAATGATAACACCACAGACATCTAAATCCTTGCAGTTTTATAACCTGCACTAGTGATAATTGCTCCGGACAGATTGAGGGAAGATCCTGCAGCACCGGGAGAACAGGGACAGAAATGCACGCTGTGCATATTAGTGCTGGTGCTGTTTTTTGCAAGCTGGCCTGAGTTAAATTCTGGGTGCCCACTCCATCCAGAGATAGGGCAATGCCATGCTCTGGTTTATTAGAATTTGATTTGATTTATTCTTGTCACATGTCTTATATGGTGGCATTGGCACGGTGGCACAGTGGTTAGCACTGCTGCCTCACAGCGCCAGAGACCCGGGTTCGATTCCTGGCTTAGATCACTGTCTATGTGGAGTTTGCACATTCTTCCTGTGTCTGCGTGCGTTTCCTCCGGGTGCTCTGGTTTCCTCCCACACTCCAAGGATGCGTGGGTTAGGTTGATTATGATGTGGAGATGCCATAAGTTCTGTTTGTGAACAGAATTCCCACTCACCTGAAGAAGGGGCTCAGAGCCTCGAAAGCTTGTGTGGCTTTTGCTACCAAATAAACCTGTTGGACTTTAACCTGGTGTTGTTAAACTTCTTACTTAGGTTGATTAGCCATGCTAAATTGCCCCTTAGTGTCAAGGGGATTAGCTAGAGTAAATGCATGGGGTTATGGTATCGTGCCTAGGTGGGATTGTGGTCAGTGTAGGCTTGATGGGCTGAATGGCCTCCTTCTGCATTGTAGGATTCAATGATTAACATACAGTGAAAAGTATTGTTTCTTGTGTACTATACAGACAAAGCATAATGTAAATTACCATACATAGAGAAGGAAAGGAGAGAGTGCAGAATGTAGTGTTACAGTCATAGCTAGGGTGTAGAGAACGATCAGCTTAATACGAGGTAGGTTCATTCAAAAGTCTGATGGCAGCAGGAAAGTGTTGGTTACACCTATCCACGTACCCATTGATGTCCTTCGGGGGCGGGGGGTGTACGGGGGGTGGGGGGTGGGGGGGGGGGGTATGGCATCTCCCATCAGAGGCCACGTTCTGATGTATAGAAGCCAGGAGATGAGATGGGTTTACTGTAATGAATAGGTTATTGAGGTGCTCTTGGTATTCCGTGCGGTTTGTAGGCTGTTATCCAGTGATTAATAGGATGGTCTTCCGAACAAAAGGATGCAAGGTCACCCAGATCACAGGGGAGCAATGCAGCAGCCGCAATGGTTTTAACCAAAACAGTTTATACACTTAACAGAACCAATGCCATGTAAACAAGAGGGGACAATTGCGCGCTGTGATTAAAGTTGCTGCTGTGCAGTTTGCCTTGAAGGTCAGGCAGTCTACTTTCTGGAACAAAAAGTTGGTTTTGTATCACAAGAGATAAAAATGAATCGATTTTTGTTTCAAAACCATTTCTTTTTCAGACAAGGTGAGACTGAGTATCGCGATGACCTGGAAAATTGGGAGTCGGTGTAAAAATGGGTTCCACGCCAGTCGCCAAACCCACTGCCACACTCCCAGGCCGTGCTGCTGACCCCAATCAGGTTCTCACCCATAGCGAGCAGGAACCCAGTACACATTCAAACCCACAACTTTAAATATAATTAGCGGGCTTGCAACCCGGGTCAAATATCTCCCACTATTCACCACCCCCCCCCCCCCACGCCCCCCCCCCCCCCCCCCCCCCCCAGTGGGATCTGCACCGGGTGGCCTTTGGTCCAGGTTCTCACAGCAAGGAGCTGGCATGTTGGACCCCAAGAGTTGAGGAAGCACCACCAACCTCTCAGCAGTGAGAGGCATCAGAAACCCCACTCAACCCCCACCCTCCCCCCACACTACACAGCCATGAGGCATATCCAAACCGACCCCCACCCCCCGACCTAATCAGGCCGTCCTTTGTAACCTGGCAGCAACAGAGGGGCAAGTGGCCACTGAACCTACCCTCCTTGTGCCCCCTCGGGACTCAAGGTGCAAGGCCAGGGTGTCAGTGCCAGAGTGCCGGGGGTAGGCACTGTTTGCGCTTCCAAGGTGCATGGCCTGCAGGGGCCTGAATGGGTGGCTGTGGGGCAAGGGGGGGCTGAGTGGGGGATCTGATGGGGAAAGGTGACCTGAATGGGGGTCTGAGAGGGAGAGGGGGCTGAGTGGGGGTTCTGAGGGGGAAGGGGGGCTGAGTGAGGGTTCTGAGGGCGGAGGGGGCTGAGTGGGGGTTCTGAGGGGGGTTGAGTGGGGCTTCTGAGGGGGGCAGGGGAGTGCGGGTTCTGAGGGAGAAGGGGGCTGAGTGGGGGTTCTGAGTGGGGAGGGGGCTGAGTGGGGTTTCTGAGGGGTTCTGAGGGGGAAGGGGGGCTGAGTGGCAGTTCTGAGGGGGGAGGGGCATGAGTGGGGGTTCTGAGGGGGGAGGGGGCTGAGTGGTGGTTCTGAGGGGGGAGGGGCAAGAATGGGGGTTCTGAGGGGGGAGGGGGCTGAGTTGGGGTTCATAGAGGGGGAAGGGGGCTGAGTGGGGGTTCTGATGGGGAAAGGTGCCCTAATGGAGGTCTGAGGGGGAAGGGGGGCTGCACAGAGTGTCTGAGGGGGATGGGGGGGCTGAATGGGGGTCTGAAGGGGAAGGGGGGCTGAGTGGGGGTTCTGAGGGGGTAAGAGGGCTGAGTGGGGGTTCTGAGGGGGCTGAGTGGAGAGTTTGATGGGGAGGAAGGCTGAGTGGAGGTGGGGGTCAGGGGAGTGGGGGGAGGATGCCCCTCTTTGGTGAGGGGTTGGTGGCGCTCCCCTGGTCAGTGTGGGGACCACCATTTATGTTTTGTGCGGGGTGATGGGGGGCTTGTCTCTGAGCATGAAGGTGGGGGTGCCATTTAAAAGTGTCAGCCCGGTCTCAAAACAGCAGGATTGGTTGGCGGGTATCCACTTTGAATAAATTAGCATCCAGCAGGGTTGGAGAATCCCATTTGATCGACGCTGCGAACAGCAGCCCCTCCACGCTTCCCGTTGGCATGGACACTTAGTCCCAACTCGGAAGAATCACAGCTTGGTTTAGGGACTATGAGAATACAAGCAGAGAAATATATTTTTGTGATTATCACATTGATGTACTTCTGCCAGATGAGCAATTGTCTTTTAAGTTTGCCAATTAGTTTGGAATTGCATTATCATTAGTATCTCCTCTGCATTTAGCTGTAGGTGGTACCAGGGCATAGGTGAATGGTGCTTGCATCCAATACTGGTTGAAAATTCAGTTTGTGGCTTTTTCGTCATCCCCTCACCCCAGCTGCAAATAACAACCTTCATTTCTCAGATACACCAGCTGAGGTCAGGGTGGATGCTGAATTCCTGAACCTTAAACTGAGCTCCCTTCACAGGGGATGGAGTTAAAGAGGGGTTGGGACATTTCCTCATGTCCTGCACAACACTCACCACTTTACCATTGAAAACGGACTCCACTGTCTGAGCGTTCTCTCACTGTGTCTTGCTTTACATAAATTCGATTTGCTTACACTTTACAACAGTGTCTGCACTATGAAAGCATTTAATTGGCTGGGAAGAGCTTTGAGATGTCGTGATGTTATAAAAGGTGCCATATAAATGCAAATTCTTTCCTTCTACACCCAACATTATACATTGTACTTTAGTGAGTTTTCTGTGGGTTTTACTCTGTCCCTGCCACAGTTGCTGTTCACCGGCATTGACTCCATCGTTGGGGCAACTGTCAGAGGCTGAACCAGACTATTCACAACGTTGTTGTGGTCATTGACTTGCGATGAACTTCTAACTGCACATCTGCGATTTTACTAAGACCACCATTATTTTGTATTTTTCATCTCTTGCCACCTTCGTAACATTGCCTGACTCTGACCTGCCTCAGCTCATCTCATGCTGAAACCCTCTTCCTGCCTTTGTCATCTCTAGACTCTGGATGACCTCCCATCATGCACCTCCTGTAAAGTTCAGGCCATCCAAATCTCTGCTGCCCGTGTCCTAACTCGCACCACATGAAGCCCTGTTCACCTCGCACCCTTCTTCTCGCTGACCCACATTGGCTCCTAGTTAATTCGTCTCTTGGGTTTAAAATCCCCCTCCTTTTCAAAACCCTCCATGTCTTTGCCCCCTCCCTGTGACTGTAACCTCCTCCAGCCTAACAATCGTACAAAATTGCCACGCTCTTATCAGTAAGGGAATCCAGCTTTATGGAGATAAGGCAGGAAAGTGGGGTTGAGGATGATCACATCAGACCAGTTATGATCTCACTGAATGATGGAGCAGACACTCGATGGGCCGAATGACCTACGAGTGTTTCTACATCTTATGGTCTTCTGGTTTCAAGTTCTTTCCTCTTGAGCATCCCTGATCGTTACTTATTTCACAATTGCTAGTTGTGCTTTCAGCTGCCTTTTTGGACCCTAAGCTCTGGAATTCCCTGCCCAAATCTCTCTGCCTCTCTGAAGACACTCTTTAAAATCTAGCTTTCTCACCAGACGTTTGGCCACTTGTCCTCATGTGTTCATGTGTAACCTGAGGAGAATTTTTGCTTCATAACATTCCAGGAATGCACCTTGTTTTTTTATTCAATAGAATTAAAAATACTAAATACGTCTGCGTGGGATTCCTTCAGGTACTCCGGTTTCTTCCCACACTCAAAAGATGTGAGGGTTAGGTTGATTGGCCATGCTAAATTGCCCCTTAGTGTCAAGGGGATTAGTGGGGTAAATACATGGGTTATGGCGATAGGGCCTGGGTGGGATTGTTGTCGGTGCAGCTCGAGGGGCTGAATGGCCTCCTTCTGCACTGTAGCTGATTCTATGATTCTATGGGGCTGGCACGGTGGCATAGTTAGCACTGCTGCCTCGCAGCACCACGGACTCAGGTTCAATTTCTGCTTTGGGTTATTGTCTGTGTGGAGTTTGTACATTCTCCGCATGTCTGCGTGGGTTTCCTCCAGGTGCTCCAGTTTTCTCCCAAAGTCCAAAGATGTGCTGGTTAGGTGGATTGGCCATGCTAAATTATCCCTAGTGACCCAAGATATTTAGGTTAGCAGGGTAAATATATGGGGTTACGGAGTAAGCCTGGGTAGGATAAATGCGAAGTGATGCATTTTGGAAGAAATAATGTAGGGAGGAGTTATACAATAAATGGCAGAGTCATCAGGAGTATAGAAACACAGAGGGACCTAGGTGTGCAAGTCCACAAATCCTTGAAGGTGGCAACACAGGTGGAGAAGGTGGTGAAGAAGGCATATGGTATGCTTGCCTTTATAGGACGGGGTATAGAGTATAAAAGCTGGAGTCTGATGATGCAGCTGTATAGAACGCTGGTTAGGCCACATTTGGAGTACTGCGTCCAGTTCTGGTCGCCACACTACCAGAAGGACGTGGAGGCGTTAGAGAGAGTGCAGAGAAGGTTTACCAGGATGTTGCCTGGTATGGAGGGTCTTAGCTATGAGGAGAGATTGGGTAAACTGGGGTTGTTCTCCCTGGAAAGACGGAGAATGAGGGGAGATCTAATAGAGGTGTACAAGATTATGAAGGGGATAGATAGGGTGAACAGTGGGAAGCTTTTTCCCAGGTCGGAGGTGACGATCACGAGGGGTCACGGGCTCAAGGTGAGAGGGGCGAAGTATAACTCAGATATCAGAGGGATGTTTTATACACAGAGGGTGGTGGGGGCCTGGAATGCGCTGCCAAGTAGGGTGGTGGAGGCAGTCACGCTGACATCGTTTAAGACTTACCTGGATAGTCACATGAGCAGCCTGGGAACGGAGGGATACAAACGATTGGTCTAGTTGGACCAAGGAGCGGCACAGGCTTGGAGGGCCGAAGGGCCTGTTTCCTGTGCTGTACTGTTCTTTGTTCTTTGTTCTTTAGGAGTCGGTGCAGAATCGATGGGCCGAATGGCTTCCTTCTGCACTGTAGGGATTCTATGGATTCTATAAGTCCGGGTTGTTGTTGTCTTTGTGAGGTCAGGCTTTGACATTGGGTTTAATTATTTGTAGGAGTGTTGTGCGCAAGTGGTAAGTAGATATTTGGAGCCAAATGTTTTTTGTATGACTGACTGATGATGCAGAAAAATCTCAAGAGGTAGAAGATGACAGAGAGAGAAAGAAACACTAAAGGGGAACAGCAGTTGTACTTCCCTGCATTAGAGATACAGGTCAGAAGGTACCGTGTGTGGTGCTAACTGCCCTGTAATTCATCCTGCAACAAAAGCTTACATTTATATAGCGCCTTTAACTGAAGGAGCATCTCAAAGGCAGAGAGTGTGGCAGAGAGGCAGAAATGTTTAGACAGGGGAGTCTCCACCTTAGGGGCCCAGGCAGCTGGAGGCACGGCCACCAATAGTGCAGTGATTAAAATGGGGGAGGCACAATTGGGAGGCCAGAATTGGAGGGCTGGAGAGAACACTGGTGATGCTACAACTGGAGTATTGTGTGCAGTTTTTGTCACCACTTTACAGGAAGGATATAATTGCCCTGGAGAAAGTGCAGAGGAGGTTTACAAGAATGTTGCCAGGGTAGAAAAGTGTATCTATGAGGAGAGATTGGATAGGTTGGCGTTATTTTGCATTGAAACAGAGAAAACAGAGGCAGGAGTAGGCCATTCAGCCCTTTGAGCCTGCTCTGCTATACATTTTGATCATGGCTGATCATCAAATTCAATATCCTGATTCCGTCTTCCACCCCATATCCCTTGATCTCTTTCGCCCCAAGAGCTGTATTTAATCGTGAAATCACACAACGTTTTGGCCTCAACTACTTTCCCTGGAACAAAGAAGGCTGAGAGGGTGACTTGATATAGGTGTACAAAATGACGAGGGGAAGCGATAGAGTGGATAGGATAAAATTGTTCCCCTTGGTGGAGAATTTTAGTCATGATGTGAAGATGACGGCGTTGGACTGGGGTAAGCACAGTAAGAAGTCTCACAACACCAGGTTAAAGTCCAACAGGTTTATTTGCTACCAAATAAACCTGTTGGATTTTAACCTGGTGTTGTGAGACTTCTTACTACGAGAATTTTAGAACCAGGGGACATAGATTCAAGATAAGTGGCAGTAGGTGTAGAGGGAACATGAGGAAGAAAATTTTTATGCAGAGGGTGGTGGGTGTCTGGAACTCGCTGCCTGAGTTGGTGGTGGAGGCAGAGACACTAACCCCATTTAAAAAGTACCTGGATCTGCTTCTTAAGTGCTGTAGGCTACAGGGCTGTGGGCCAGGTGTAGGAAGGTGGGATTATCACCAGAGCACAGTGGCACGCACGGTGACACAATGGTTAGCACTGCTGCCTCACAGCGTCAGGGACCCGGGTTTAATTCCGGCCTCGGGTCTCTGTCTGTGTGGAGTTTTCACATTCTCCCCGTGTCTGTGTGGGTTTCCTCCCACAGTCCAAAAATGTGTGGGTTGGGTTGATTGGCTATGCTAAATTGACCCTAGTGTCACGGGGATTTGCAGGGTAAATATGTGGGGTCATGGGAACAGAGCCTGGGTAGGTTTGTGGTCGGTGCAGACTTGAGGGTTGAATGGCCTCCTTCTGCACTGTGGGGATTCTATGATTAGAAAGGGCACCTGGGTGTTCTCGGGCTGGAACAGGCAAGATGGGCCGAGTGGCCTCCTTCTGTGCTGTAACCTTTCTATGGTGCTATAAATAACAAGGGGATTTAACTTGACAATGCTTAATATGAAACATAGCAGTGTGTGATTCAACTCCTGCCAATGTGCTTTTCTTCCTGTTGGTCAAATAAATCAAGTTTGAAATGGGTGGGTTGCTAATCAAAGGCGTTTTTTGAGGGGAACCGGAGATTGAAGTCATTTTGTAGATGTTGAGGTGGGTCATTGATGAACGATGTGACACATTCACTCTGCTGAATCGAGTCCGGTGTGTGCTCTCTTCATGGCTATTTCCCTCTAACATGTCTCCTTGCTCCCTGACGGACAGAGCAAATAAGGAACTCTCTCGGCAGCTGTTTCCAGCGGTGCTCCGCAGTCAGCCAACTGGAGATGCAGTCGAGCGTGCCCTCGACGTTCCTCCCTCTCCTCGCAGGAGGCAATGTTCTGCTTTTAAGCAGCTTGAGCAAGCAGAGTCCAACAAGGTTTCCGTCTGTATGAGACTCATTCTGCTTAGCAGCCTAAATGGGAAACAGCACTCGGATCCGCTAACCACGTGAGTGATAGCTTTCCAATGGGTCGAGACAGAATGATTTAAAAAATAAAGAATGAATCGTTAAAGCCAACTCCTTGTATCTGCAACGTATTACATGGGATCAAATTCTAATCGAGCGAAGAATTCACATCCCCGAGTTTTTACCATTCATTCCCTTTCAGCTATTGATTCAGCTTCCGAATTTCTACAGAATGTCTGTCTCTGTCGCCTAAATCACCCGCCCTTCACTTCACCCCCAACATCCGAACTCCTCCATTGGTTAGGATACCTTTTCCAAAAAATAACCTTTCTACAGCAGTTTGTGCTGGATCTTCTGAACATTGTTACTGGTTTATCGACATCCTTTTAGTCCCTTTACACTTCCCACTGCCTCAAAAAAACAGCCAGTATAATCAAGGACTCCAGGCACCCAGACATTCTCTCTTCCACCTTCTTCCATCTGGAAAAAGTCTGAGATCATGTACTAACTGACTCAAGGACAGCTTCTTCCCTGCTGCCATCAGACTTTCGAATGGACCTACCTTATATTAAGTTGATATTTCTATGTCTGTAATATATGGGTGGACGCAGTAAGAATTTTAACAACACCAGGTTAAAGTCAAACAGGTTTATTTGGTAGCAAATACCATTAGCTTTCGGAGCGCTGCTCCTTCGTCAGATGGAGTGGAAATCTGCTCTCAAACAGGGCACAGAGACACAAAATCAAGTTACAGAATACTGATTAGAATGCGAATCTCTACAGCCAACCAGGTCTTAAAGATACAGACAATGTGAGTGGAGGGAGCATTAAGCACAGGTTAAAGAGATGTGTATTGTCTCCAGACAGGACAGCCAGTGAGATTCTGCAAGTCCAGGAGGCAAGCTGTGGGGGTTACTGATAGTGTGACATAAATCCAACATCCCGGTTTAGGCCGTCCTCATGTGTGTGGAACTTGGCTATCAGTTTCTGCTCAGCAACTCTGCGCTGTCGTGTGTCGTGAAGGCCACTCCAGGTTGGCTGTAGGGATTCGCATCCTAATCAGTATTCTGTAACTTGATTTTGTGTCTCTGTGCCCTGTTTGAGAACAGATTTCCACTCCATCTGACGAAGGAGCAGCGCTCCAAAAGCTAATGGTATTTGCTACCAAATAAACCTGTTGGACTTTAACCTGGTGTTGTTAAAACTCTTACTGTGTCCACCCCAGTCCAACACCGGCATCTCCACATCATATATGGGTGGCACAGTGGTTAGCACTGCTGCCTCACAGCGCCAGGGATGCGGGTTTGATTCCCAGCTTGGGTCACTGTGGAGTTTACACCTTCTCCCTGTGTTTGCGTGGGTTTCCTCCGGGTGCTCCGGTTTCCTCCCACAATCCAAAAGATGTGCTGGTTAGGTGCATTGGCCATGCTAAATTCTCCCTCAGTGTACCCGAACAGGCCCCAGAGTGTGCGACTAGGGGATTTTCACAGTAACTTCATTACAGTGTTAATGTAAGCCAACTTGTGACACTAATAAATAAACTTTAAAAATATATTCTGCACTCTCTCCTTTCCTTCTCCTCTATGTACTCTATGAACGGTATCCTTTGTCGGTACTGTGTGCAAGAAACAATACTTTTCACTCTACCCCAATACATGTGACAATAATAAATCAAAATCGAATCAAGTCAATTATTTCTTTGCTGACGATAGCAGCACATTTAGAAGGGCAATCTTTTGCACATTATCACCAGTGTACGGAAGATGCAGAGACTCTTGCAACTGTCTTTTTTTTGGCAATACAGCAGTAAAATGGATTTTTGAAGTCATGTCTTTTCCTTTCCATTTATATTTGTTGCAGAATGACTCACTGGACAAATTAAAATATTGCGAATGAAATTTTTTGCCCTTTGCAGGCACGCACACAAATACACCCTAATCCAATACTTCTTAACCTACTGAGGTTCAGTGTAATTCTGTTATGAGAACGTTTTGTGAAGCTCAGACACCCCACTTGTTTCCATAGATACCCATTCTGTTAAGTATATAACATTGAGTCGTTTTCTCTTTTAAGCATCTGCTTCCCAGTCTACACACACCATATCACATTTTAAATAGCAGGAGATTAATGCAGCATTTTTTAACCTTTGCATTTGTTAATCAGTTAATTGTGCTTCGCTATTTGGATCAGTTTGACACTTTATTGTTTAGTCACTGACCAAACCCAAAAAGAGCAATTTTCTAAATAAATTTGTCTTTTCGTCCTGCAGTCCACAGTATCTAGACTTCTGTATCTCTTTGAATATTGAAACAATCTGGGTCAGATTAAGACCACCCAGGTTCCCAGGAAGATGTAACCCCTTTATTGCTGGGTTCATTATGTTACTTCCTTCTGCTGATGCATACATTTATTCCATACTTACGTCATTCCTCTGATGGTGTAATTATTATGACCTGTTTTAAAAGGTCTTCCACAAATTTTATTTGTTACTTTAAACAGCTCATAAACGCCCTAACGATAGAGGCAGTATTTTACATTTAATGATAATAAATACGGCGAATGTTTACCGGTTATTAGTTGCTCCCACAGAGCTTCAACGCTACATGACAGTGGTGATTCAGCCTGTTCCTAATCACGCAAGTGTCCCAGCAGAGATTAATGTCTGTGAGGAGGGTCACACCTACTGACAGATTGCATCTTTCTGACAGTCTCGATCAAGGTAACAATTGCTTTACTGGTAGCCTCGCAACGCCATGACAACTGAATACTTCTGAAAACATTTGAATTCGACCACAGACACATATTTGAGTCTATAACTATTTTAGAGGTTTTGACATTCGAAAGAAAATGGGCAAGAAATTTGTTTAGGCTTAAAGGAGGAATATGAGGCAATGATAAGCTCAGATAGAAATGCGAGATCTTAAAGCATTCTGATGCTCGATTCTAGTGAAGTCGCAGCGTCAGAGGGTGATGGGCAATCTTCTTTTTTGAAGAGGTAAGTCTTTTTGCTCTGGGTTGCATTAAAGGTCTTCTAATCTGCTGAGCTGGCAGGCAATCTCATAACTTGTAAAATAAATCTTGCGCTGGCTGGAAATGGTGAATAGTGACTGGAAATAATGTGAGGGGAATTCAGCAGACCTGATTGTAGGTCATGTCGGATTGCAGTGCTGTGGCTTTGGCTGTTCTCTTTGTGTTGTGTTTCTGAAAAGGCAACATTCTGACTGGTTGAATAGTGTCATTTCAACCTTGATTGAGTATAGTTAGGCCTCATGAGCTGAGTGGCGCAGAAATCACCCCATCAACAATCAGCATGTCATCTGTAGCATTAGAACATTCTCCACCACTGGCCAACTGTGTACTGTTAGAAAGCTGCAAGAAAAAAAAGCACCGGAGAAACAAAGTATAATAGTAGCTGGAGCAGTGATCAAAGAGTTAGAATGGACTGTCTATTGTGTCGACTGACTAAGGAAAGCAGAACAACTGAAGGACTCAACCTGTGGTCTTGTCCTTTAATCAACCTGTCTCCCCTCAATTCCCCAGTCTGGCACAGCCAGATGACCGTTATTACTTAATACTTCAGTGATTTCCAGGCAGGTTCCTGAGGTCTGGAAGTCTGCCAGTTTTGTATCCCTCGTCAGAGTGAATGCACCAATGGGCAGAGGAAAGGATCTGTATAGTATCGAAAGCCCTATTATTAACATGGTGTATGAGAGTTTCAGGTGTAGGAGGTCTTTAACAAGTACCCTGGCCTTTTTATTAATTTGGATCTATTGAAACTAAATCAGCCCAGGCCCATTCTCTGCAATATTTAAGGTACAAATGTTATTCCGTAAGTAATAAGCAAAAAAAAAAGCACCACAAGACCATTTATTATCCATCATAAGGTTCGTAATCTAACTGGTCGCTGCAAACTATTAAGTAAGTGGAAGGATTATATCTGTTAGTCTGATGTAAATTGAACAGATATGTTCCTAACAAAGAAGGTTTAAAGGATTAAAAGTGGTTCGAGACAATCAAATTGGGCTTGAATTCATGTACACCTCAGGAAATTGTATGAGTTGCTCGCGTATTTCTATTAATAATTTGAAATTACATTGCCAAATGTCCAGCCACACTGACAAAAACTGCAGTTTTTGAGAATTACAGTCATTTCTCAGACAGCTTATTTATCCTAGGATTGTTGGTTGAAAAGCTGGAAACAAATGATGTGACTACCGACTGGGCAAAGATTTAAAAAAAAAACGACGTTTCCTTTTTGTAAAACTACGGGTGATTCCAAATTTAATAAGCAATTTGCCCTTTGAGAATATCCCCTCCACTACACTATCCAGCATCCATAATGTCTAATGATGAAATGGGACACACATGTAGATTCAATGTATGAGAAATAAAGCAAGGGATTGTATTAAAACGCGAGCCTTCGTACTGATGATTTATGATCCCTTTAAGGAAAAGTGACGAGATTCTGCATGAAATATGCTAGCCAGGCTTGGCATTCCAGCTTAACATCTGGGGCATCCAATCAGTTGGAATTAATCCAAAAGCAAGCTTTTAAAGATAATATTCAGAGATTTAACTTCTAATGATCTTCTTAAAGTAGAAAAGGAAACTTGTATGAGAGACTATTTCTCGATGATAAGACACTGGCCCATTTATTAATAAAATCTGAGGTATCATTGTGATCTCACTTACCCAAGTGAGTGGTTAACTCTTTATTCAGTACAAAAAGAAAGGGCCTGTTTATTTGGTGCTTAAATCACAGGTGATATTATGTGTGCTGCCCATTTTGAGGTACATGGTTTGGTCTTCCAGCCAGGATTTACAATTCGCACAATTCTTTCTTATTTACTTCTGACTCTTTCGCGCATAAGTGTCCATGATTTTTAACACAAAACACTGTACGATTTCAACATTAGTTTGAAATTTGTCCATGATTTCGACTGCCTTTGGCAAAGTTCAACAGTAGGGATTTAAAATAGTAAAAAATAGGTAGTAATTAAATAGACACACACTTCAATTCTAATGATTGCATTTTGACTGGATGGCAGATAACATTTTGACCATAAGTTCATAGATATAGGGGCAGAATTAGGCCATTCGGTCCATCGAGTCCACTCCGCCATTCGATCATGGCTGATATGCTCCTCATCCCCATTTTCCTGCCTTCTCCCCATAACCCTTCAACCCAGAGTTTTTTTTTAACATATATACAGCTAATGTGGATTTGATAATAACACATGAAATTTGATGTTCTATCCTTCTAAAATAGTTTTAAATCTCCACGCTTATCTTCAGTGCGGCAGGTTACAAATCATTCAACACAGTATGTTTTTCTGTATAATTGCATTATGTGTGATTGCCAAAGTACTTTGCTTTGGTTTGATCCAAGCTTGTGAGAAAAGTTCCATTATTTTGGGGTCCATCTTTCTCCTTGCCCTCCCCCCCCTCCAGTCCCACCCTCACCAAATGTTCATCACACTCGATTCTGAACATCTGGTATCTGAGAACAGGTGTTGAATAGAATGAGATGTAATCTGTGATGCTCGGTCTGGAACTGGGTGTAAGTTTTATTATGTTGAGAAAAATAAATTGCACAGGCCATTCAAAAAAACTCGATAATACTGATTGGATGAGAGTTTCGCCACCCGCCCAGCTGGCAGAGGCAGCTTGCCATTGGTCAGCGGCGGGATCATCCAGTCTCGCCAATGGCTGGTTAGGTGCATTGGCCAGGCTAAATTCTCCCTCAGTGAACCCGAACAGGCGCTGGAGTGTGGTGACTAGGGGATTTTCACAGTAACTGCATTGCATGTTAATGTAAGCCTACTTGTGACAATAATAAATAACCTTAAAACCAGATATAAATATTGATGACTTTGATAAAGGATGGGTAAGTGGTGTGAAAATATGTCCAAGGAAAGCTGGGAGAAAATTAGAAAACAGGGAGTACTGTGACGACATAATAAACCAGAAGCGGTCATTCTGCTTAAGGAGTAATATCTTACATGTTTTTTCTATTTTTTTGAGCCTTTGTGCATCCTTCACAATTCGAAGGAAGACGAACGTTTGTTAGTGTAACTTTCTTATTCAATCTCAAATGTCTCCCCCTGGAAGGGGTTGTGGGAAGAGCTGGTGCCTGTGTGTTTTTCCCAGTCTTGGTTTGAAGGCAATTATTGCACTCTTCCAACTGAAGCAGGAGGCTCTGCGGAATTAATAGACCAGTGGGAAAATGATGGTGGAAAAAAAAACATACTTTGGTGAATTAAAATTCTGAAGAGGTAAAACTTTTGATCCAGTGATCAGAACAGCATCTCCTTGTCACAATGATTAAACATTCAATGTTTCTGGGTTGTCCAAATTATAGTGAAATTCTTCCCTTAAATTAAAAAATTTTTTTTTGACACAGCGCAGGAAAAACAAAATATGCAAAGAATCTCTTAAAATGGCTGACTAATATTGAGTCGCGTCTGCAAGACCCGGCAGGAGGTTGGTACAATTTACATTTTATTTGTTCTCCAGCACAAATCAAATAAATATTCATTAAACAGTCTGTGTGTTACGGATGTTGTTTCCAGGAGTAGGAGCAGGATAATCTCAGGCATGTACCTTCCAAAGCTTGTTCGGGATTCTGGAGTGAGTCTGTGCATGGGTTCACACCAGCATGACACTGGCACCGGGCATGGCGCAAACATGGCCCTGGTGTGACACTGGAGCCAACGCTTGACAAGTGCTGGCTGTCATAAACCTGTTGGACTTTAACCTGGTGTTGTGAGACTTCTTACTGTGTCTCCAGGCAGCAGAGGAGATGGGTGTGGCCCTACAGCTCGGGATTGCTTACCTGCACAGCTGGGCCCGATACTCCTGGGTCTCGACTAAGCAAGGACCAGTGTGAATCTAAGACAAAATGTCTGCCGGTCACCTGACTATTCTGCCCATGAAGCCAGCCTGCTGTGCAGGAGCTTCCTCTTCATGCACCTCGACAGCTGCTGCACAGAAGCTTCCAGAAAGAAAAAAAAACCAGCACTGAGAATGGGAAAAAAAATTGCAGTTATATGTCCCAGTTTCCTCCCACAGTCCGAAAGACGTGCTGGTTAGGTACATTGGCCATGTTAAATTCTCCCTCAGTGTACCCGAACAGGTGCCGGAGTGTGTGACTAGGGGATTTTCACTGTAACTTCATTGCAGTGTTAATGTAAGCCTACTTATGACACGAATAAATAAACTTTAACTTTAACTTTGGGCCTCAAAGGGATTCCTGTTCAGAATGGATACCATCCTCCTTTAGTGGTTTTTTTCAGTCCTTTCACAGTCGGTGCGGCATTCCCAGTGGAAGCTGATGGTGGATGTTGGTATATTCCAGGACAAATTAAAAAATGAAAGAAAAGAAGCCAGAATTGGATCTGCTAAAATAACACAGGTGCACACAGATGCACCATAGAAAGCATTCTTTCTGGTTGTATCACAGCTTGGTATGGGCTCCTGTACCGCCCAAGAACCCAAGGAACTACAAAAGTTCATGAATGTAGCCCAATCCATCATGCAAACCAGCCTCCCATCCATTGGCTCCGTCTACAGTTCCTGCTGCCTCGGCAAAGCAGCCAGTGTAATTAAGGATCCCATGCAACCCAGACATTCTCTCTTCCACCTTCTTCCTTTGGGAAAAAGATACAAAAGTCTGAGGTCACGTACCAACCGACTCAAGAACAGCTTCTTCCCTGCTGTCAGACTTTTGAATGGACTTACCTTGCATTAAGTTGCTCTTTCTCTACAGCTTAGCTATGACTGTAACACTACATTCTGCACTTTCTCGTTTCCTTCTCTATGAACAATATGTGTTGGCTGTATAGCGCGCAAGAAACAATACTTTTCACTGTATGTTAATACATGTGACAGTAATAAATCAAATCAAATCAAAATCAAATCACTTCAGTTTCTGTAAGCACACAAGAAAATACTTACACTGGGCCATCTTAGTTGAAGACAGAACAGGAGCTGTGGAATCTGGTAATCTGGTGCCAGCCAGCTCTGGGAGGCAGGAGCAATTATTGATAACCATCTATTCTCCTACCTCATAAAATCATCCTAGTATGAATAGAGTGGGCTTAACAAACTGATAGGAGCACTGAGGTCAGATGAATTTGATGCCTAGTGCAATGCAAAATGGGTAGGGTTCACACTGGTACAACTCAATCAAGATCTTGCATTTCAACATTCAATGTACTGGCATTAGAAACAAAAGGGACAGCACATGGGGCGGGGGGGAGGGGGGGGTGCGGGGGGTGGTGGGGGAGCGGGGGAGATGGTTGTTGTATTAACCTCTTTAACCTCCGAGCAATTGAACTTATTTAAGAATGGACAAAATGGACCTTTTCATTAATATGAAAGGTCAACATTTTGAGATTTACTAAAATATTAAAAAGAAAGTGCAAATCGTTATTGTTGGTTTTTCTTATTTCCTGTTCAGCAGCTTTTTAAGATGATGTGGTGACAGCAGTGTCCAAACAGGTTTACCAGGGTCTGCCAGACATACTACCCTCACTGTTCACTCCTACCTCAGCCCTCAAGGGTTCAAGTACCTTTCCAACGAGGCTCGCTTGCTCAATTGGGCGGAGAAGATGAAAAGAACCGAAGATGGTGGGGGGAGCGGGTAGAGACATAGTGGTATTATTAATGGGCCTGTAATCCAGAGGCCTTGACTAATGCCTCACACAAATCCCTCCACAGTAGCTGGAGAAATTTAAATTCAATTAATTAATAAATGATAGTCTCATTAATAATGATAATAAAACTACCGGATTGTGATAAAAAACCTACCTGGTTCACCAGTGGCCTTCGGGGAAAGGAAATCTGCTGTCCTTACCTGGCCTAATGGCCTACACAGGACTGCAGGCCCACAGCAATGTGGTTGACTCTTAACTGCCCTCTGAAATGGCTTAGATAAAGCCTCTCAGTTTTATCAAACCACTACAGAATGAAAGCACTTTGGATGTACCTGCATCACATCGAGTGCAATGGTTCAAGAAGGTGGCACGCCACCACAAGTTCGTGGACAATAAATGCTGGCCTGGCCAGTGACCTTCACACCCCAAAGAGCAAACTAAAGGAAAATATTCACCATGGCCTTCACAGGGTTTTAACCTACAAAGAAATGTTTATGGTGGGTGCCACTCAAATGTCTTTGCAATTGTGATGCTGCTGTCCCAGCCTTGCAAATACTCATGTCCCAGCAGTGTGGCTGGTCAGGGATTTCATTCTGCTCCTGTCACCAAGGTAGAGGAGCTCCCTGGCTACTTCCGATCTTGACTGATGTAAACTCAACGATTTTGCTTCTCCGGCTGTTCACGATAGCAGGATTCTCTGGTCCTGCTGCAGTGAACTAGAGATTTGGCTGAGCACCAAATTTCCAGCCGATAAAAGGAGCATTTAGTAATAATCGAGTGTTCTGGGTGCGACCTTACTGCCCGTTCATGCCACGCTCCCGCTGCAGCGAAGAGAGAGAATTTGGCGACAAATCTTCGTTCACTGCAGCGGGACCGGAAAATCCCGCGGGTGCGAGCGGTTGGAAAATTCCACCCACTGTCTTAGGCACAGGAGTGCGTGTTGGCAGTAGTTTAGTAGTACAGCTGTTTACTTCCTGCCAGCTGATTCCAGAGTGATATGTGCAAGTGTCAGTTAACCAGGAATACTAGTAAAATCGAAAGAGAAAACGCTGGAAAATCTCAGTAGGTCTGGCAGCATCCATAAAGAGAGAAAAGAGCTGATATTTTGAGTCAAAGGGTCCAAAGCTTTGACAAAGGGCCTTCTGGACTCGAAACGTCAGCTCTTCTCTCTCCTTACAGATGCTGCCAGACCTGCTGAGATTTTCCAGCATTTTCTCTTTTAGTTTCAGATTCCAGCATCCACAGCTTTTATACCAGTAAAATCAGAGGGAGCAGATCAGAAATGACAGAGTGGGCTAAACACTCTGGCCCGTTCTCCTATGAGAGTGGACTAAACACTATCAGGTGAAATTTGGTACCAATGAAATTATTGTACAGCGTAGAGGAAGGAAAAATGGACAATCAGCAAACTTAATGAATGCTGTTTAAACAACTAAGAATGAAATGAAAAGAAACCCAGTTGTCTAAGCATTCGCAAAGCTCATGGTTCCAGATCAATTGCAGAACAGCAATCAGCAAGGCCAATAGAACATTAAACTACATAAATGAAACAGTAGACTACAACTCCAAGGAAGTTATGGTCAAATGAAAGCAAAATACTGCATATGCTGGAAATTAGAAATAAAAAACAGAAAATGCTAGATAAACTGGCAACATCTGTGGTGAGAGAAACAGAGTTCATGTTTCAAATCCATGTGACCCTTCTACAGTTTGTCTCTCTCTCTCCCCACAGATGTTGCCAGACCTGCTGAGTTTATTCAGCATTTTCTGAAGTTATAGTCAAATTGGACAATCACCTAGTGAGAACGCACCTCATGTTCCATGTTAAGTCCTGGTCAATAAGGAACAAGGTGGGTATTCAAGTGTTGGAGACAGTGCAGGTAATAGCCACAACTGTTTCAGAGTGTTGGGGCTCTAATTTACGAACACTAGTGAGAGAATCTTGGATGTCTCAGTCTGGATAATATACCTATGAGAGGTGGCTATATAGAAGTATGCAATGTAGTAAATGGTGCAAAACAAATAACATGGAAAACACTATGAACAGAACATTGGGAATACAATAAAGAGACATAGGCTTGAGCTTGTAAAATGTAACTTTAGGACTGGTATCATGAGATTCTTCTTCACACAGAGAGTGAATGGTCTCTGAGGAAAAGAATCAAAAATTCTGGAATCATTTAAGGAACAGCTGGATACTGTGGAGTGGAGGATGTCGGGCTATTCGGGCTATGAATTAATTAACATGAGATTGAATTTAGCCTTACTCATCGAGGAGTATTTTACAATCTCAATGGTTGCCACAGAGAGGTTTATGTCCCAAAGTGTGCCATTCTGAGTGGTGATGAATCATAGAATCCCTACAGTGCAGAAGAGGCCATTTGATCCATCTGTCTGCACCAACTCTCTGACAGAGTATCTTACCCAGACCCAATCCACACCCCCACAATCCCCGTAACCCCACGCATGTACCATGGCTAATCCATCTAATGTACACATCTTGGGACACTAAGGATCGATTTACCATGGCTAATGCACCTAACGTGCACATCTTTGGACTGTGGGAGGAAACTGGAGCACCCGGAGGAAACCCACGCAGACATGGGGAGAACATGCAGACTCTGCACAGACAGTGACCCAAAGCCGAAGGTGAACGCAGGACACTGGAGCTGTGAGGCAGCAGTGCTAACCACTGTGCCACCCCAAGGATGGTATTGGGAACTGAAAGGTAAAATTAGGCAAAGATATTTTTACTAATATCCACTATCCGATATATAAATAGTAAGCATCTCATGTGGTGACCTGTCAGTCACATGCTCGAATGTACATGTACATCACAACACTTCTTCAAATCAGTCGGAATCTGCAAAAAGGGTGTAATTTTGTTGTTTTATTCTCGTAACAAAGATAAAATGATGCTTAACATTTTGCAGCAGGGCAAGAGTTTTTGGGAGAGGAAAGGATGGTGACAGTAAGTGATTTTTTTCACCAGTGAATCACAATCTGTTTAATATCTGTCATTATACGCAATCGCTCACCATTATAAACAAGGCTACCTTTTGACACGGCAAGGCTTTTATGTTTTACACATAGGAAAATAAGAAAGGTGTAGGGAAGATGGAACATGAACCCTGAAAGGCATTTGTGTCTTTTGTAATGATTTATTATAAATATATTTCAATATTCAGACTGGGTCAGGGGGTGGGGGGTGCAGGGAGGGAGATAGGGTTCCACTTACCAACACTTTGGGCATCTGTTACACTCTGGCATCTGGGATGAACTGGCACACTGATGGTGATTGAAAAAATTTGCCCGTGAGTTTAATAACCATCCATACTTAATGCTGCTAAATTTGTACAAACCTCTTTGTTACTCACTTTTGTACACCTGTTTTTCTTTTGAGTGTTCCGATTCTGCGCAAAGCCCAGAGAAATCTAGATTTGTTTATTTTAATTTATGGATTTTTTCTGTGTTTTGATGTTACTGAATGCAAGATACAAGACTTTCTGACATAAGTAAATGCAAGGATATCAATCACTCGAATGGTTGAAAGGTTTTACAAGGGTCTTTTCCCTAGTGAGATACATTCTTCATTATATTGTACATTATAAAAAGAAAAATAGATAATCGGGATAGAATGCCCAGCCCAGTCCAGGACTTGAGGTGCTATACATGATCAGCTGGGGCTCAGTTGGTAGCACTCCTACCTCTGAATCATTATGTTCTATTCAAGTCCCATTCCAGTGCTTGAGCACAGAACATCAAGGCAATACTGAAGGAGTGCTGCACTGTTAGAGGTGATGTCATCTGGACAAGATGTTAAGCTCAGGGTCCCATCTGCCTACTTGGGTGGATGCATAAGATCCCACAGCACTCTTTATACACCTATGACTGTGTGGCAAAATTCCCCATCAACTTGATTTTCAAGTTTGCTGATGGCACCACTATGGTGCATCGGATCTCAAACAATGACGAGACAGAGTACAGGAAAAAGATAGAGAATCTGGTGAACTGGTGCAATGACAATAGTCTCTCCCTCAATGTCAACAAAATGAAGGAGATAGTCATCGACTTCAGCAAGCATAGTGGAGAACATGCAAATGGGAACGAAGTAGAAATGGTCGAGACCTTCAAGTTTTTTAGTGTCCAGATCATCAACAACCTGTCCTGGTCCCTCCATGCTGACACTATAGTGAAGAAAGCTCACCAACGCTTCTACTTTCTCAGGAGGCTAAGGAAATTTGGCATGTCAGCTACGACTCTCACCAACTTTTACAGATGAACCATAGAAACATTCCTTCCGATTGTATCACAGCTTGATATGGCTCCTGCTCTGTCCAAGACTGCAATAAACTACAAAGGGTCGTGAACAAAGCCCAGTCCATCACTCAAATCAGCCTCCCATCCATTGACACTGTCTACACTTCCCGCTGCCTCGGAAAAGCAGCCAGTTTAATCAAGGACGTCACGCACCCCGGACATACTCTCTTCCACCTTCTTCCGTCGGGAAAAAGATACAAAAGTCTGAGGACACGTACCAACCGACTCAAGAACAGCTTCTTCCCTGCTGCTGTCAGACTTTTGAATGGACCTACCTTGCACTAAGTTGACCTTTCTCTACACCCTAGCTACGGCTCTAACACTACATTCTGCGTCCTCTCCTTTCCTTTTCTATAGACAGTATGTTTTGTCTGTACAGCACGCAAGAAACAATACTTTTCACTGTATACTAATACATGTGACAATAATAAATCAAATCAAATTTTGAAAAATCACTATTTCTGCAAGTTACCACTGGACCAATATCTATCCCTCAATCACAAATAAAATACAGAATATTCTGGCTACTGTGACACTATCATCCACATTCAGAAACATTGACGGCGAATGGATGTTGGCTTGTAATGTTGACAGAGTCAAAGGTGCCATCATATACTGCAGCAAAGTATCAGTCACGTAGGATGGTAAGCCCTAAACCTAAATCCTTTTCATTTATTCATCGTTTTTCACGACCAATATTGCTCATCATGCTTGCTTCAAAAAACCTCAACTTACAGATTGCTTGTTTCAGTTTCACATTTACACAATTGTGTTGTGTAATTCTTGTGTGGGCGACATAACCAAAATCAAACTTCGGCTCTGGATTTGCCTTCATACCCTACCTTCACCAGAGCAAAGTGAATCTTCAAAAATGGAGGCCTTGGAAGGACTTGAAATTCATTTTTAATCTTTAAATACTAGAAAAGAACTGCCAGGTTTTGCAATTCTTGATAATGTTAAAATGTAACTTTTATTCAGATATCATTGTGACAGGCGTACAAAGCCCTTCTTTATCTGAGTTAAGAGCAATGCACAGAGTCAGCAGTATAATTCCAGTCCGTTGGTCCTGAGTTATTCTCAGTGGGTTCTCACTCTAAACTGATTCCTTTAGTACAACGGTGTGTTTACTGTTGAGTCAAATGCCAAGCATAATCTAAGGGGCAAAAATGCCATTTTGATAGCACTCATTATACCAGGAGTGTCATGTCAGAGCTCTTTATGGTGTGATGGACATTGAATGGGCAAGTGAAAAGGAAGAGAGCTTTTGGGGTTTGGGTTGGGTGCGGGGGGGTGGGGGGGGTGAAAAAACCATGGACCAAAAAGAAGAGACTTAAGGAGGCAGAAAGGGAGGGAGAAAGGTAGAGATGCTGAGGGACAGAGCTCTGCTGGAGGGGGTGTGGGGGGCGGGGGAAACAGGCTAACAATATGTCCTATGAAGGGACAGCACGGTGGCACAGTGGTTAGCACTGCTGCCTCGTAGCGCCAGGGACCCGGTTCAATTCTGGCCTCGGGTCACTGTCTGTGTGACATTTGCATGCTCTCCCTGTGTCTGCGTGGGTTACCTCTGGGTGCTCCGGTTTCCTCCCACAGTCCAAAGATGTGCGGGTTAGGTGGATTGGCCGTGCTCACTTGCCCATTAGTGTCAGGGGGATTAGCAGGGTAAATGCATGGGGCTATGGGGATATGGCCTGGGTGGAATTGTTGTCGGTGCAGACTCGATGGACCGAATGGCCTCCTTCTGCACTATAGGGATTCTATGATTATATGATTCTATATATAAGGGAGGGTTAGGAGTGAAACAATTAATGGGCCTTTGACTAAGACTGGTGCAAAATGCAACACCGTGCAGATACAAGGCTAATATAAAGTTTTATTATATTTACTCTGTATTACATATTGTAAATAATTGATAACATGTGAAAACATTTGACAAATAGCTACCATGTTCTCCCATCCACATCACTTATCCCCATTTGATAGCCGAATCTCTCTGACTGAGACAAAGTTGATCTCGGAGTTTCCTTATTATCAATATCGCAATTAATCAAAGGAAAAGTTAGCATTTGTGAAGCTTCATCTGTTTCGTATTCCTGAGTCACAGACCACTGTCACACAGATTAAAGGTTTGTGTGATTGCGATAAGAAAGAAAATAGCAGGACAAACCTAAACAAAGGTTAACTCTGTCCCGGGGCAGCTTGTTCGAATCTTTATTATGGGCTTGAACTGGTGAAAGAAATTTAACATCATTCATTGAGACAGGGATGCTGTTAAATAGGAAGCTGGCCAAGATTTCAGCACTGCAGGGGTTAACCTGGGAAGAAGCGAGAACAAAAGGATTTCGCAGCCAATAGGGGGCTGCCAAGGTTTTGGGGCACGGTAATTGGTTGGAAAGAGCCCTATGAAGCTACAGACGGGTGGGCATGTCAAAGCCACGTGGGGTAAGATTAGCTCCAGCTATTTACACAGCACCTCAACCCCAGACAGCTTGACTTGCCTGTTACTCGCACTCAGCTGAACGCCTCTATGCTTTGGTGGCAAGACAAATTCTCATTTAGCGATATTTTAAATTCGTCCTGAGATGGCTTGAAATATTCGGAAATGCCTTCAAATCGTTTCCAGATACAGAGCAAGACCCTGCCATTGTCGCTTTGAGTTTGCCCACTCTCCCCCCCCAAAAAGTGTGGGCATGAAACGGGATGTGACAAAATGTGGAAATGAAGTGTGATCGCTGGGGCCCTAAATCGGTTCAGAAGATTGTGATAGCTCAGACAATATCCTGAGAAAGTATTTTTTAAAAAAATACCCCTCAGTGCGTCTCCCTGCTTTGTTAAACGCATTCGCTCAAAGTGCTCTCAAGAAAATCTGGAAGTGGAGAAAGAAATATTTTATATTGTCTTTAAGTCGTCTTGGGAGACGGGGGTGGGGGGAGAGAATCGGGTCACAAGTGGAGACCTTGTAACCACCACCTCCCCCCCTCCCCCCTCCGCCCCCCCACCCATCCCCCCCGCACCCCCCCCTCCCAACCGTGCAATGTTTGTCCCTAATTTAGTTTGCTTCCAACTGCCACTCCAATCAAAGCCTGTTAGAAGGCAAAAAACAACAACCGAGGATGCCCAGAGTTAAGATGGAGGCAAGTCTATTTAGCCTGTGTCATTCAGCAGAATCTGGAGCAACAATGTTGTCGGGTTCACTGATGATCAATCCCTTTATATTAAAGCGCAGAGTTGATAACAGGAAGTATACAGCATCTGCTTCGATATAAAAAGGTCTTAAAGGGAGCAGGATTGCCTAGGTGCAAACAACGGTACAATTAATCTTGTGATTACATTGCCGAATGCTGAAAAATTAAAGTCACGGTTTGTAAAGAATGAAGGGGCAATGGAAGCATTTCTTGCCCCTTCTGCCAGGGCCTGAAATTTTACCTCACAAATCGTAAATGTGAAATGTCTTAATGCGTCTCTATCGCTCAAAATATTGTCAGGTTATTGTGAGAAGACTCTGACATCTCTTTCAATTAGTTTTAAGAAATACCTTCACAATACCATAGACCAACAGTTGAAAGAACAATGGAAGCCTCGCACCATCTACAGAGACTGGGGAATGGGTTTTTTTTTTCAAATGGTTCTGAAACATTTCATGCAGCAGGGAGCATTAAGTGATGATTCACATGTGTGCACAATGTTATCGCTTTTGTGTTCGGTGAAGTGTGAATTATCACTGTTGGTGAATGGGAAAATTAACAACAAGTGTCCTTGGATAAACATAATTCCGAGGCTACAAAGCTTCTCCAACCAATTTTAACCTTGTGGAGAAAGGGGAGGGGGAGGGAGCAAGGTTAGTCGAAATGACAGTGGTGTTTGTTTAGTTCGGCACCCTTACAGGATTCGTATTGCCCCAGTTTATTTATTTATTTAATTTCAGGTTTTCAGCACCTGTAGTATTTTCCTTTCTGTTCGGAGAGTTTAAAAGGCAAAATACAATGTCAGCTTTATATTCCAGATTTTAAGGCCTCACCCTTCCTGTAATCTCCTACAACCCTCTCAGAATTCTACTTTGCTCCTGGACTCCAGTGTTTCCTCCATCACTTCTCCAAACCTTTGGCCTTCAGTCATTACATGGTGGCACGGTGGTTTCGCACTTCTGCCTCACAGTGCCAGGGATCCAGGTTCGATTCCTGGCTTGGGGTCTAATGCGCTTATTCAGACACGAGGCTCGAAGCTCAGTAAATGAAGGCTTTTATTTACTGTTAATGAAGCTACCAGAACTTATATACACTATCCCAGACTGAAGGGGTCCCGGCCAGAGCAGGGACTCTTATACCTCTCCCAGGAGGCGAAGCCCGACTGGGATGTGCCACAACACTACAATACAAAGGTGTAACAACCCCACCCTAACCCAACATCAACAATAGCACAATCCAACAGTAACATATGTACTTCCTTGTAGTCCTGGCCAGCCCCTGACTCAGCACTATCCAGTGGGAACCAACGATGGTTCACCACAGGGTCACTGTTTGTGCGGAGTCTGCACGTTCTCCCTGTGTCTGCGTGGGTTTCCTCCGGGTGCTCTGGTTTCCTCCCACAGTCCGAAAGACGTGCTGGTTGGGTGCATTGGCCATGCTAAATTCTCCCTCAGTGTTCCCGAACAGGCGCCAGAGTGTGGCAACCAGGGGATTTTCACAGCAATTTCATTGCAGTGTTAATCTAAGCCTACTTGTGACACGAATAAATAAACTTTTAAAACTTTAGGCCCCATCATCTGGAATCCTCCTAATAGGAAGGGGGGTTAGCTGGCAGTAATATTGCTCGGCTAGTGATCCAGAGACCTAGGCTAATGTTCTGGGGACATGGGTTCAAATCTGACCATGGGCAGTTGGTGGAATTCATCTTCAATTAATAGAAACAATCTGGAATTGAAAGCTATTCTCAGTAATGGTAATCATAGCGATCATGAAGTTATCATTGATTGTCTTTAAAAGCCCATTTAGTTCACCAATACCCTTTGGGGAAGGAAATCTGCTGTCCATGGGCTCCAGACCTAAAGCAACGTAGCTGACTCTTAACACCCCTCTGAAATGGCAGAGCAGTGTGAGCAATTAGAGGTCGCAGCAGATGCTGGTCTTTCCATCTCACCAAAGAATTCACTGTTTGAGCAAGAGTGGCCATATTGATATAATGTGTGATGCGCATCAATTTGACACGAGGCACAAAGCTTCGGTAAAAGAAGGCTTTTATTAACTAACAATGGAACTATCAGAACTTTAACACACTATCCCAGACTGAAGAGGTCCCGCCAAGAGCAGGGGGTCTTATACCTCTCCCAGGAGGCGGAGCCCGACTGGGATGTGCCACAACAGTTACAACCACAGGTGTATCAATCCCACCCTAGCCCAACAACACCATTAGAACAACCCAACAACAACATTAGAACAATCCCACAGTGGGAACCAACGATGGTTCACCACAATGTGTAAGAAAGATCCTGAGGGGTCGTGACAGGTTGGAGAGGATGTTTCCTCTTGTGGGAGAGTCTAGAACTAGGGGTCAGTAGGGGTCGTCCATTTAAAATGAAGATGAGATGAAATGTTTTCATTCAGAGTGTTGTGAGTCTTTGGAACTCTCTTCCTGAAAAGATGGTGGAAGCCAAGAGAGTAGAATAGATTCTTGGTAATCAAGGGATGATAGGTTATTGGGAGCAGGCAGAGTACAGATTTGAGGTTACTATCAGATCAGCTATGATCTTATTAGACAGAATGTTCACGATGGCGAGTGCTGACTCTCGGTTGCCCGCTGCCATTTCACTGATCTCTGCTTGGCAGTGGGTGGGACCTTGTCCATCCTTGGAAGGAAGTTCCACCTCGGAGAGCTGATTGGCCGACAGCTCTCCAACCTGTCCTGGCAGAATGCTGCAGTGGCCAGAAGAGATACTGCAGTTCTCTGCCTGGAACAAAGTCTGGGACCGTTCTTAAGGCTAGCCCAGGGGTCCCTTAGGGGTGCTTTGGGGGTTTGGGAGAAGGTGACCGTGACATCAGGGGGTACACCAATGGGGAGGAAGAACCAGCGCTCCAAGGTCCCAAAGAGCAGGGCACCCCAAATGTGAGGGAACCTTCAGATTAGTGTCCCCCTCCACCCCCCCCCCCCCCCACCTCCCCTTCTCACCCAAGATAGAGCATTGTTACTTTATTGGTTTCCCACCCTGCTCTGACCCACACTTGCTTGCCTAAAAATGGAGGCAGTTTAGGTAAAGACCTTTATGGCCACTTGTGCCTTAGTAGGGAAAGGGCAGGTTTCCACCGAGGCCTTGCCCACCCCACTGTGAAATTGAATCTGGGTTGGGGGAGGTGGAATCTCAGAGGGCAGTCCAGTCCACGCAATTTACGCACCCCCTCCCCCCTCAGAATCTGCCTGGGGGAGTGTAAATTCATAAGAACATAAGAAATAGGAGCAGGAGTAGGCCATCTAGCCCCTCGAGCCTGCCCCGCCATTCAATAAGATCATGGCCATTCTGCCCATTGAATGACAGAGCAGGCTCCAGGGGCTGAATGGCCCCTTGTTCGTATGTGGTAATGAAGGGTGCCTGCTCCCTGAGGAGGGCACCTTTAGAAGGGAAAAACAGAGGCAGGGAGGAAATGGAGAACAGAAGGAAAAGACATTTCAGTTCAAAATGCATTGTCTGATGAATAGTGGGTACACGATCCCACACATCCTGTGATATCCTAAATGATTCCGTCTGAATTTTGAGTTGCCTGATTTTGGACACGTTCCTTATTGACATTATTAATAATTTGTTTGTCAACTCAGCTCAGTTGAGCTCTGCGTTTGACCAAAGTATTTCATTTTTCACACATTGTTTTGACCTTGTGTCCTAACATCTTTGGTTTGGAATTCGCCTGGAACTACTCGTGTTCTGCTGCCAGAGTTTCACTGGGAGTCTGCCGGAGAACCTGTTTCATATTTAAATAGTGTTTCTGTTGCGTTTCTGATAAAATTTTCAGCAGTTTAGTTCCAAGGAAATTTGTAGCCACAGACTCCTGCTTGGGTGGTCTCCAGAGAACCCCCCCACCCCCCCCCACCACCCCAGGGAGCAATATGGCAGAGCCTAGTCCAGTCCCCTCCTGACACCGCCCACATGCACTTTCCAACAGAAGTCACTAGATAGCAATAAGGAACAATAATTCAGGACAATTTTCTCCTTCTTCCCCATCATGGGGAAGTTGCACAAAGGAATGGCCATCTCCCTCCCAGCTAACTCAGCACAGACAGAGTGCATAGGAATCCTTACAAAACAAACAGAGGCACTGTGGCACAGTGGTTAGCACAGCTGCCTCACAGCGCCAGGGACCCGGGTTCAATTCTGGCCTTGGGTGACTGTCTGTGTGGAGTTTGCATGTTCTCCCCATGACTGCATGGGTTTCCTCCGGGTGCTTCAGTTTCCCCCCACAGTCCAAAGATGTGCTGGTTAAGTTGATTGGCCGTGCTCAATTGCCCTTTTATGTCAGGGGGATTAGTAGGGTAAATATGTGAGTTTACGAGGATAGGGCCTCTGTGGAACTGTTGTCAGTGCAGGTTCAATGGGCAGAAAGGCCTCCTTCTACACTATAGGAATTTTATGATTCTAAGAAACACAGTGAAATTTAGAATGAGCATTGCATCTCGATAAAAACTTGTATTTACAGGACAAAGGAGTCCCCCATCCACCAACTGAAACATTCACTCCCTCCGCTGCCGGTGCGTAGTGGCAGCCGTGTATACCAAATACAAGACGCACTGCAGCAACATGACTCCTTCGTCAGCACCTTCCAAACCTGCAGCCTCTACAACTCAAAAAGACAGGGGCAGCAGAAGACCACCACCTGCAAGTTCCCCCACAAGCCACACATCATCCTGACTTGGAACTGTATTGCCATTCCTTCACTGAGTCAAAATTCTGGAACTCCCTCCCTAACAGCACTGTGGGTGTGCCCACACCAGCTGGGTTGCAGCGGTTCAAGAAGGTGTCACCACCTTCCCGATGACAATTGGGCAACAATGATGGTCTTGCCAGCAACACCCACATCCCATGAAAGATTAAATAGAAATGGTGACTTTGGCATAGAAAAACACCGCAAAGTGCTTTATATTGGTGTCATTGAGATAAAAATGCATACTTAGCCAAAGAAGGTGGATATTGAGAGCGGTAACTAAATATTTGATCAAAGAGGTGGATTTTAGGGAAAGGGCTTAAAGGAGGTGAGAGTGATAGAGAGGAAAATTGACCCATTTGGGACTTGTATGTCTGCCAAAAATTATTTTTCTGGGGGAATTCCACATTGAAGGTTAGACAAGAGCATTCCAGACACTTTAAACTCCTTCAAGCACTTTCTCAAGACAGTCCTAGGTTTTACATAAGGAAAGATTCTATAGCACCATTGTGAATAAGAGTAGGCGAGTTCGCTCAACTGTTTTTCCCTTCACTTATTTATTTATTATTGTCACAAGTAAACTTACATTAACGCTGCAATGAAGTTACTGCGAAAATCTCCTAGCCGCCATCCTCCGGCACCTGTTCGGGTACACTGAGGGAGAATTTAGCATGGCCAATGCACCTAACTAACTGTGGGAGGAAACCGGAGCACCTGGAGGAAATCCACGTAGACACGGGGAGAATGTGCAGACTCCACACAGTCACTCAAGCCGGGAATCGAACCCGGGTCCCAGGCGCTATCATCATTAATGCAGTCGATCTGGTCACGTATCACATTGCTGTTTGTGGGGCCCAGCTGTGCACAAATTTTCTGCTGCATCTCCCTACATTACAACAGAAAGAGTGCAGAAAAGATTTACGAGGATGCTACCGGGACTTGATAGTTTGAGTTATAAAGAGAGTCTGGATAGGCTGGGACTTCTTTCCCTGGTGGGTAGGAGGCTTAGGGGTGATCTTATAGAGGTCTATAAAATAATGAGGGGCATAGATGATTTAGATAGTCAACATCTTTTCCCAAATGTAGGGGAGTCTAAAACTAGAGGGGATAGGTTTAAGGTGAGAGGGAAGAGATACAAAAGGGTCCAGAGGGGCATTTTTTTCACACAGAGGGTGGTGAGTGTCTGGAACAAGCTGTCAGAGGTGGTGGTAGTTTGTCTTTTAAAAATAATTTAGACAGTTACATGGCTAAGATGGGTATAGAGGGAAATGGGCCAAACGTGGGCAATTGGGACTAGCTTAGTGGTTAAAAAAAGGGGTGGCATGGACAAGTTGGGCCGAAAGACCTGTTTCCATGCTGTAAACCTCTATGACTCTAACAGCGTCTTCATTTCATTTGCTGTCAAGAGCATTGGGACAGCCTGAGGTCATAAAAGGCTCTACACAAATGCAAGTCCTTTTTAAAGGTTAGGGGTCTTTCAACATGTGGAATTGAAAGGGCGGCTGTGTTCTGGCAGAAAGAGGTTATGTCCAAAGTTCCACAACCCACCTCGCCTACGGCAGGAGTTTTGGGGTCATTGCTTGCCTGAACTGAAAAATTAAACAACTGGAATGGACGCAAGATTTGTCTTCCATTTAATATATTATTACCATGCTTATGTTCAACTCTTACGTTTGCCTCTATTAAACAACTCCACTGTGAGAAAAATAGCAAATCGGATAAAGAATGTCAGGGAATGGACACAAAAAAACCATAAGAGCAGAACAAGAAAACAACAGGCCCAAAGGTCAAAGGTAATTAAATGCAGGGAAAGGTAGACCAAACAGTACATTAGTGAGCTGTGGAAAGTGACAAGGCTTGCATTATTAAGTTATATTATTGTGCGATTTATCACACCACTGTAATATTTTCATTTTCACTGATGTGAAAGATCATTTTTTCTGGACTGTGAACGTATCATCAGAGCCCGCAGGGTTGAGTGTTAGGGCAGGTTTCAGTCAGAGTACCCACGAGGCAGGGACTAGCTGGCTCCATGACATCTCGCAAAAATCTTTCACTACTCTGCTTGAAAAGGTTGGCATGTGTGATGCATTAGTGGGAAAGAAACACCCCGTGGCATGTTTGCGAGGGGCAGGGCTCTGGATTATTGCGCTCGTTTCTAATATCTGTGTGACAGATCTCTCTGATGGGCATGTCTGTGAGGGACACACTGACTGTCCCTCGCTTCAGGGGAGACGGCAGGAAAATCTGCGGCTTTTATTTTTCTTCAGAGCAGCCCGGTCATGATGTGCACAAAAGAACGATTTTATGAAATCTTGCGTGTAAATAAATCAAGTACATTAACCGCAAGTTACTTATCACAATCAGTTTAATCACCCACCAATGCTTTCCACATAAATTCACCCCCTACAATATAATACATCGGCAGGGTACTTACATTTTACTGAATGTCATCACCATTAACCATCTGCATTCTGTTGTTCCTGAGTAAACATTACATGAACTTGTGATCAAGAATACACGAGAATGGATGTGATGTTGCGCTGTAAAGTGTAAAATTGCTTTGTTTAATTAGATATCCTCTGTGGTGAAAACTGTAGAAAGCACGCTGAAGTTGCATCAACATGCAGCAAGACTGAATATTTGTGAGGTTCATTCTCATAGCACCTTATGTTGAAATTTGGCAAATGCACTCTTGACAAGAATTAATTGCCAGGAACTTTCCACTCTCTTTCGCAGTGCTTGTTACAATCAATCTCTCACGGGATGTGGGTGTTGCTGGCTAGGCCAGCAGTTGTTGCCAATTCTTAATTGCTCTTGTGAAGGTGGTGGTGAGCCGCTTCCTTAAACCGCTGCAACCCATCTGGAATAGGTACACCCACAGTGCAGTTAGGAAGGAAGCTCCTGGAAATTTGACCCAGTTATGGTGAAGGAATGGTAATCTGGTTCCAAGTCAGGATGGTGTGTGGCTGGGAGGGGAACTTGTAGGTGACAGTGTTCCCCTGCATCTGTTGCCATTGGCCTTTTTGGTGGTAGATGTCGTGGGTTTGGAAGTTGCTGCCCAAGGTGCCTTGGTGATTTGCTGCTGCTCATCTTATATATGGTACACACTGCAGTTACTGTTTGTTGGTGGTGGAGGGAGTGAATATGTAAGGTGGTGGCTGGGGTGCCAATCAAGTGGGCTGCTTTGTCCTGAATGGCGTTTAGCTTCTTGAGTGTTGTTGGAGCTGCATTCATCCAGACAAGTTGAGAGCATTGCATCACACTCCTGACTTGTGCATTGTCGATGATGGACAGACTTTGGGGAGTCAGGAGATGAATTACTTGCTGCTGAATTCCTAGCCACTCTCCTACTCTTGTAGCCATAGTATTTTATTGGCTGGTCCATTCTGGTCAATGGTAACCCCAGGATGTTGGGAGAGTGGAATTCAGTGATGGTAATGCCTTTGAGTGTCAAGGAAGATAAGTTCTCTCTTGTTGGAAAAGGTCATTGCCTGGCACTTGTGTAGTATGAATGTTACTTGCCACTTGTCAGCTCAAATCCAAATGTTGCCCAGGTCTTGCTGTATGGATGGCTTCAGTATCTGAGGAATCACGAATGGTGCTGAACATTGTGCAATCATCAGCGAACATCCCCACTTCTGAACTTATGATGGACGGAAGGTAATTGATGAGGCAGCTGAAGATAATTGGGCCTGAAACACTCCCCTGAGGAACCTCTGCAATGTCTGGGACTGAGATGATTGACCTCCAACCACCAGAACCATCTTCCTGTGTGATAGGTATGATGCCAACCAGTGGAGTGTTTTACCCCTGATTCCCATTGACTTCAGTTGTACCAGGGCTCCTTGATGCCACACTTGGTCAAATGCTGCCTTGATGTCAAATTCTCTTTTATCCTTGTTTCAGCCAAGGCTGCAATGAGGTCAAGAGCTGAGAGGCCTTGGCAGAACCCAAACTGCGCGCCAGTGATTAGGTTTTTGCTGAGTAGATGCTGCTTGATGGTACTGTTGGTGACACTTTCCATCACTTTACAGATGATCGAGAGGAGACTGATGGGTAACTGGCAGGGTTGGATTTGTCCTGCCTTTTGTGGACAGGGCACAGCTGGGCAATTTTCGGCTTTGTTAGGTAGGTGCCAGTGTTGTAGTTACAGTGGGACAGCTTGACTAGGAGTGCGGTTGGTTTTGTAGCACAAGTTTTCAATACCATTGCTGTAATGTTGTCAGGACTATTAGCCATTCAACTGTTTCTTGATAACACATGTAGTGAATCAGAATGACATTCGTGATGGTGGAGACCTCAGGAGGAGACTGAGGTGGATCATCCACTCAGCACTTCTGGCTGAGGATAATTGCAAACACTTCAGCCTTATCTTTGGCACTGATGTGCTGGACTCCTCCATCATTCATGCTCGGGATACTTGAGGAGCCTCCTACTCCAGTGAATTGTTTAATTGCCCACCACCTTTCTTGACCAGATATGGCATGAGTTCAGAACTTTGATCTGTTGCTTGTGGGATAACTTAGCTCTGCCTGTTGCTTGCTGCTTCCTCTATTTGACTTGCAATTATTCCTACATTATAACTTCAACTGGTTGACATCTCATTTTTAGGTATGCCCTCCTGGACTCTTCATTGAACCAGGTGGTATGGTGGCACGGTGGTTGGCACTGCCACCTCACAGCGCCAGGGACCCGGATTCGATTCCAGCCTTGGGTGACTGTCTATGTGGAGTTGGCACATTCTTCTCGTGTCTGCGTGGGTATCCTCTGAGTGCTTTGGTTTCCTCCCACAGTCTAAAGATGTGCAGGTTAGATGAATTGGCCATGTTAAATTGTCCTTTAGTGTCAGGGGGACTAGCAGGGTAAAAAGGTGGGTTTACGGGGTGGGGGGGGGGGGGGGGGTGGGGTGGCTGGGATGGGGGGGGGTGTGGCTGGGGTGGGGCCTGGGTGGAATTGTTGTCGGTGCGTGGGCTGAATGGCCTCCTTCTGCACTGTGGGGATTCTATGATTCCACGATCCCCAGCTTGATGGTAGTGGTAGAGTGGGGGTTATGCTGGGCTATGAGGTTACAGATTGTGGTTGTATACAATTCTGCTGCTGCTGCTGATGGCCCTCCATACCCCAGGAAGCCAGGTTTTGAGTTGCTAGATTCGATTTAGAGTGGTGGTAGTGCCACACAACACAATATGAAGACTTGACTTTGTCTCTGCAAGGATTATGCAGTGGACACTCCTACCAAATATACTGTTCATGTATCTGTAACAGGTAGATTGATGAGGATGAGGTCAAGTAGGTTTGTCCCTCTTTTTAATTCCCTCAACACCTGCTGTGGGTTCTACAAGACTGGATGACACAATAGGGTGAGATTGGTTTTCTAATGTGACGCAAAGTGGCACCATTGAACTGGCTGCCTATTTCACACCTGATTATCAATTTCTTGCTGTTTTGCGCTATCAGTTAGGACCACCCCAGGTCTGATTTGAATTTTAGGCAACTGGTGGCTAAAGCGAAGACAGAGTCACTCATGTTTGTGTCAAGTGGGTGTCCCTTGCTGAATTAAAACCAGCCTATTGTAGCCTGCCCCTGCTCCGAATAAGTGCTCCACAAGGGTGGATATTGACCCTTGCGTGACCAAGCAGAAGGTGAAAGGTGCCATTCTGCAACATTAGCCAGGAACCCCTTCCATTATTTTAACAGCATTGTTTCTGAATATTTCAATTGACTTGTGAAACGTGTTGAGTGTTTAAAGGGTCCTCTGCATAATGAAAGAATGGATTCCCCCTGGACTTTGAGGAAGGGGATAATGATAGAACGAGGAATGGATGGAAGTCGGGAGAGTCCTGTCAGGAAAGTCCTGATGTTCATCCTGAGCATGCATAGGATGAACATCCAATTGCAGGTAGCCTGGTAACAAGGACTACAGAGCATGGAGACCCTATCTGGAAGCTTCCTACAGGCAGTGTTTGACAAGGCTGTGTGCTGCAGATATATCATAGAATCATAGCATCCCTATGCAGAAGGAGGCCAGTCGGCCCATCAAGTCTGCACCGACTGCAATCCCACCCAGGTCCTGTTCCTGTAACCACATGTATTTACCCTGCTAATCCCCCTGACACTAAGGGGCAATTTAGCATGGCCAATCAACCTAACCTGCACATCTTTGGGCTCTGGGAGGAAACCGGAGCACCTGGAGGAAATCCACACAGACACGGGGAGAACGTGCAAACTCCACACAGACAGTGACCCAAGCCGGGAATCGAACCCGGGTCCCTGGCGCTGTGAGACAGCAGTGTTAACCACTGTGTCACTGTGCTGCCCCGTTGCAGTTGGATTCCTATAAGTATGGGGTGTTACTGATGGTCACCACATGTTGAGAAAGGCATCTTTGGAAAATTCTTCATCAACAGGAGGGGATTACATTCCCTGAATTTCCCGGTGGTGAGTGATGCCAGCCACCTTAATAATCACGACAGTGTGTGACACATCCTGTCTCAGGCAATCAGGACACTGCTCTGGTCCGCCTTTCTTGTCACTGGATTTGCAAAGGCACCAGGTGGGGTGGTATTTCTCCAGTGCTCTGAGGTGTTTGCTGTATGTTGTACATGTCTCTGAAGCATATAGGAACACAGGGATCACTGTTGCATGATAAACCATGATCATTGTCTCCAATTTAAAAGCTCATGCTAACCAATCTCTAGAAGGAGAAGATTACAGACAAACAAAATCCATTCTTGTCGCAACACCTTGTATCAAATGTCTGGAATTATAGTTAAAGGAATAAAGTCTGTCGTCAGCAAACTTCTCCCTTTCTTGGTACTCCTGAGCTCATCATTAGCAGTTCACAAGAACAGAGAATGGATGGTTTTCCATCGATAAAAGGCAGTCCTTTGCAGGTTTCCGCATCTTTAAATATTCACCTCAAGGAACCGAATCCTGATGAAAACCCTGACACATTTCGGCAAATATCACACAACACCTACTTTGCTGCAAAGAAAAGAGTGTCTAATGACATTTACAAAGTGATCTTGTGCAGGATGAATATAGACTCTCCGCTTATTTTTCACTCCTCCTAACAGTGTCTCTTTTTCACATTTCCTCATGTCTTCTGAAAATAAACAGTTGCAAGAACCATTTGATCAAACAACACTGCTCCCACAGGACCTGGGGCCGAGCACTGAAAAAAAGAGAGAAAAACAAAGGCCGTCAGTCACCAACACTTAAAGTAATCAGTTAAATATGAATCTCTTTCTCATTCCTACTCCACGGCAAACTGCTCCCACTGGGAGCTCGAGAAAGCAGACTGCCCGCTCTTTCATGTTTTAGATTATTTAATTTTTCTGTCTTCTCATGCGCTCAACAAGTGACAGCGTCAAGCGCTCCTAGGTTGGGTACTCCAGACATCCCAACCCCTGTTCAGGTCTGTGCCAGCTGTCAGGAGAATAGATCTCACGTCCAGTTCTCCTTGTGACTCACAGTAAACCTTGCATTGACATGAGTTTGGAAATAGGCAGCAAAGTGGGACATGTTCTACTCATGGCGTGCTCAGGCCTGAGTCCACACCAGTGATTAATGTTTACAGGGAAGGTAGCAAGACAGCTGTGGCACAGTGGTTAGCACTGCTACCTCAGAACGTCAGGGACCTGGGTTCGATTCCCGGCTTGGGTCATTGTCTGTGTGGAGTTTGCACGTTCTCCCCGTATCTGTATGGGTTTTCTCCGGGTGCTCCGGTTTTCTCCCACAATCCCAAAAATGTGCTGGTCAGGTGGATTGGCCATGCTAAATTCTTCCTCCGTGTACCCAACCAGGCGCCAGAGTGTGGCGACTAGGGGATTTTCACAGTAAACTTCATTGCTGTGTTAATGTAAGCTTACTTGTGACTAATAAATAAACTTCAAACTTTAGAGAGTGGCGACTCGGGAATTTTCACAGTAACCTCAGGTGAGCCTAACACTAATAAATAAACTTAAACTTAGAGAACTTGAACAAGCAACAACTCTTTTACCAGCTTACACCTTGGCTTAGGGCCTTGCCTGCAGGAGCCAGCCCAGTACCCGAAATACTGATGCCTACTGCCCACAATCAATGGAAAAACATGGTGGTCCGTACCCTGATTCATGAAACTGTTCCCAGGAGTGTGCAGCTGTATTCCAGGTGTACGTCTTTGCAAAAGGAAAGCCCCCTTGCCTCCTGGCAACCAATAGAGAGGATAATTGGGAAGTTCCTGAAAAAGTGGCTGGTCTGCAATGCCAGCTTGATGCCAGGAGGGCAGACTGAAAAAAAAACTACCCTTCACCCAACCCATACGCCCATCCAAATTGATGGGACAGCTTTCTTAATTCATATCGCTGTGATCTAATCGAACAATATTTAATATTTCAATGAAATAGGAACAGCATCTCATCTTTCAATTGGGCACTTTACAGCCTTCTGGACTGAACATTGGGTTCAACAACTTCAGAGGATGAACTCTCCCCTCCACCCCATTTCCATTTATATTATTCCATTTCATCTCATTCATCCATTTCATCATCCTCCTTTTTTTCACTTCTATTTTTCCACTCCTCCATTCCAGCTTTCCTTCTTTCCACTTCCTTCCCCCTTCAGTGCAGCTGCCACATTCCTCAGGCAGTCCTTTAACAATCTGTACCTCTGTTCTGCTATTCTTGCATTCTGATCACTTAATGGACACTCTTAGCACTTTTGCGGCCTTCTGTATCCTCATTTACATTCCCTTTGTCCCATTCCACACCTTCCCCCTCCGCCCCCCACCCCTCTCCCACCCCAATAGTATAAATCTCTGCTGATTCTCTTCGCCCTTAGCTCTGATAAAGGGTCATCTCGATTCAAAATGCTGGCTCTATTCTCTCCCCACAGATGCTGTCAGACTTGCTGAGATTTTCCAGCTTTTTTGTTGCCTATTTGAAACATGTCTCCAATGAGATTGCAAAAAGGCTCAAGCAGTCCAGACCTTCCGGGTATGCTCTGGAGGCCATTGAACACAAGTCAGTGAGATGAGGGAACGGTGTCCTGCCGAAATACTCCCCCAAATCCCGAGAGTGTTTCCTCTCGGTGCCGTTCAGTTTGGGAAGATCGATAGACAAGAGCGCCACCCCTTTATCCACCTGCTGGATTCTTCTAACAATGAAGGAAAGTTGACTTGTATTCTTGAAACACCTGCCCCTCCAGCAGTGAGAATGAAAATATGTGGACTATTCCTGTAAAAGCACTTAATGCAAATAAAAGGGGAAATCTAACTGCCTGGGCGATAATGGAAGTGGAAGGCAATTTATTTGTCAGGCACATCTGCTTTTGCATGTGTTTATGTACTGAATTATGCTTGTACATACATAGTGGCAATCTGAGTGTAATTCAAAGTGCTTTCCTCTTTTTATGATGTAGTAAAGAGAATGAAACCATGCTCTCCGAGGCTAGATGCTGTAGTTTTCTCGTTGATCTGTGAGAGTTGTTTAGATAGGCATGCTTTGAAGACAGAGTTTCCGACACTGCAAATCTACTCATATCAGCCTTCCAACACATTGCTGATGCCTCCATGTTCTTATTGTTGGAGTACACTGTTCTGGGAGACTGAATTTCACCAACATCAAAACTCAAGACTCGTATAACAGTCCCATCAGAGCCCGATCTTAATTATAAGCTCATACAAACAGAATGATCACATGGGTTCATTAAGTGTTTGTTTGAGATATGATTTCCATGGTGATGACCAGAGGCCCTGTTGTGATTGGCCATCCCCATGGAAATCACGCTTAGCCAATTAGAAAACATGATAACCCCTCTCTGTCTGTCTGTCTGTCTCTCTCTGTCTGTCTGTCTGTCTCTCTCTGTCTGTCTCACACACATTTAATACATCAGTCATGAGGTCATCAGTACGTTACCTGATGCCTTTTCATTACAATTAAATCTTCACAGGAGCTAAGATGGCATTTAAATGGGTAATTTTAGCTGTGCAATCTGGGGGCAGGACACACCTCGAAAGCCACCAAGGGGTTGAATTCCCACAGGGATTTTCCTGATTGCGTGTAACTTCTTTATTGGGCTGGAACACGCACGGATGCAGGCTCTACCCAATACAACCACCTCCCTGCTGTATTACCCTGCCTGAACATAGAGGCCAACTTTTGAAAGAGTTCAGTCTACACAAGGTAATCTGTAATTTCTTGTTTCGAGATTTACAAATGTGAATGAAATGTTTTCATTTGCAGGTTTGAGGGTGAAAGCGTGTCCCAACCTGCAGCCAATGGAAGATACCACAACACCCATTCTACAAGTCTTGAGGTCCTTCAATCACTCCATCTCCTTCAGCACTATTTTCAGAATGTGTGCCTTGCGAATCACAGACTTTCACTGCAGTAGATTCCGAGTATTCCCTCGTGAGTTGTTCTCCTCAGAGGCCTGTGATCCTGTGCAGGGTCACAATTCCACGGATACTGGAAACCCTTCTTTGCTTCATCTGTTCTTCATCTGGGAGCCTCATCAGTGAAGATGGAATCTTTCCTTGTCTGAAAGGCGCCACGAGGGAGAATGAAGGAGCACGGTGAGGCTTAGTACTGCCTCACTATCCAAACTGTGTTTCCCTCCATCCATTACTAGCTCCTCCCTCCTTCTTAGCATTAACATTATAAGTGCATAGATGTAGATATAACGCAGAGCTTAGCCCATAGATCGCACTCTCTCTATGTGGGATGCTTTGTGGGTGAACACCCATCAGACTTTCATCTTAGAACGCTGAAGGTCCACTACCCTAAGATATATGCCACTTCATAACCATTTCTCCCAGATTTTGCCATTCAGTTTTTCATTCCAGCTAACAAGACAAAATGAACATATACAATATTGTAACTAACTGTGCAATTTCTCAAACGTGAAACAAGATATGAGCCAAGAAGGAATTTCAATGTTGAGATGAAGATCTCACTAATGTGAGGATGCTACTGTTCATGACACCCCTGTATCTAAAATGTGAACAGAATTCCCACTCACCTGAAGAAGGGGCTTAGAGCTTCGAAAGCTTGTGTGGCTTTTGCTACCAAATAAACCTGTTGGACTTTAACCTGGTGTTGTTAAACTTCTTACTGTCTAAAATGTGAAACAAGTCTGATCCAAGAGGGTATTTCAATGTTGAGACCAAGATCCCACCAATGTGGGGATGCTATTGTTTGTGACACCTCTGTATTAAATACTGTCGCTGCACCATTTATTCATTCCCTCTTCTCTCTTCCTGAGTCAAAGAGTGCCAGCTAATCCCCAATTTGTACAAACTCTCCCGAATTTTATCACCATAACTAAGTTTGTCAAATTGTCACATTTCCTTTAATAGCTTCTCGTATAACCTTTCTTGTCTCGACAGGGTAGTTGTACCTCTGTAAAATGGAGGATGACTGGGGCTATCTTGTAATGTAAGTCCTGGCACACCACCTTCCCTGTCAGAATTAACACTAACCTGTTCCTGGGTTGGGTTATGGCATACCTGACATCTGTAACTCAGGTCTTTAGGACCCCCGCTGGGGGATGAATTTCAAGTGGTACCAGTTTGGTGGCGTTAACGATGTTTGGGGACCACACAAAAGTCTAACCTCCGAGTCGAGTCCAATCCGGATCCAGATTCTTGCCATTGGTGTTTAAAAGCAATGGCTGCCCCCTTCTGGCATTCTGATCCCCCCACACATATAAAACTCTTGCTTCTTCTCCCACCATTTATCCAAACAAGATTTTGTATCCCACCTTGCCCCAGGGAATGAATCTAAATGAATCGTTTCCCAGTCTCTCCTAGTCTCCAAATACATCAGCATTATTCCGATCTATCTTTCAGAGCCACCAGCACCATCCCATTGGGGTGTTTGTCCAACACTCCAGGCACACTGGCCTTCCCTCTTTCACCTGTCCCATGCTGACTGTAATATTTAATCTTGGAAAGCTGGTAACTGGTGGAGTTGGAGTATTTGGTTGAATTTGATGCCAACCAACCTGGTCACATTCCCTCATGGGAATATGTTTATTCCACCTGTACCCTGTGTCTTTCTCCCCCCCATGTTTTGGGGAGTCTGGGTCCCTCCATACATCCATAGCTGATTTCATCTCAATGTCTACTGAACGCTTCTGTGTAGCTCCGACCAGGATTGTTGCTACACTCAGCCATAGGGTATGTCCTATCCTGTACACAGATCAGGTCAGCCTCCACAGGGAAAAAGCAAAAAAAAACACTTCTCTGTGAGGAGTCATAAAACCATAGAATCACTACAATGCAGAAGGAGGCCATTCAGCCCATCGCATCCACACCGATTCTCCAACAGAGCATCCCACCCAGGCCCTATCCCCGTAACCCCACGTATTTACTCTGTTAATCCACCCAACCTACACAACTTGAGACACTAAGGGGCAATTAACTATGGCCAATCCACCTGCACATCTTTGGAGTCCTCCCCCCACAGGTCAGCTTCTGGTTATGTACAGATTTTAAACAAAAGCAAGATAGTACATCTCTGTGAGGGGGTCCTCCCCCTTAAAATAGTTATCACAGTTTCGGGAGAAATTTTAAAACATACTCATCCACACGAAATCTTTATCACAGACACATTCTCTCCCAACATTACAACTCTGCGTGGGTTTCCTCCGGGTGCTCCGGTTTCCTCCCACAGTCCAAAGATGTGCGGGTTAGGTTGTCCTGAGATGTGTAGGTTAGAGGGATTAGCGGGTAAATATGTAGGGATATGGGGGTAGGGCCTGGGTGGGATTGTGGTCGGTGCAGACTCGATGGGCCGAATGGCCTCCTTCCGCGCTGTAGGGTTTCTATGATTCTATGATATGATATGATTCTGAAATGCATTAAACCACCAACTGTTGGAAAACCAAATATGAAAACGGACCACAAGGGGTTAAGCAACTTTTAAGTGACACAGAGAAATTAAAGAGACAAAAGACTCACACACACACTCTCAGCATTCAGTCCAAGCTTGCAGCATAATTGGATTTAACACTTCCAACATCCACTCACTGACAGACACTGAACACTGGAGCACAGACACACAAAATCAAACAGGACATTATAAAACACACAGACAGAAACTGAATCCACTCACATACACACCACGTTTCTTTTACTGCTCACTCAGCATTTTAACTACACTGTGGGCATTTTAACTTCATTTCTTACTTTCCAGTAACTATTTTCAATGGCCCCAAACTGGGGTCTCTCGTATCTTGGCGTTTATTGGTAGGGGGATTGAATTTAGGAGTCGTAGCGTTATGTTGCAACTGTACACAACTCTGGTGCGGCCGCACTTGGAGTACTGTGTGCAGTTCTGGTCCCCACATTACAGGAAGGATGTGGAGGCTTTGGAGAGGGTGCAGAGGAGGTTTACCAGGATGTTGCCTGGTATGGAGGGGAGATCCTATGAGGAGAGGCTGAGGGATTTGGGATTGTTTTCGCTGGAAAGGCGGCGGCTAAGAGGGGATCTTATTGAAACATATAAGATGATTAGAGGTTTAGATAGGGTGGATAGTGATAGCCTTTTTCCTCTGATGGAGAAATCCAGCACGAGGGGGCATGGCTTTAAATTGAGGGGGGGTAGTTATAGAACCGATGTCAGGGGTAGGTTCTTTACCCAGAGGGTGGTGAGGGATTGGAATGCCCTGCCAGCATCAGTAGTAAATGCGCCTAGTTTGGGGGCGTTTAAGAGATCCGTAGATAGGTTCATGGACGAAAAGAAATTGGTTTAGGTTGGAGGGTCACAGTTTGTTTTTTTTAACTGGTCGGTGCAACATCGTGGGCCGAAGGGCCTGTTCTGCGCTGTAATGTTCTATGTTCTATGTTCTATCTCCCATCCCGTCTCCCAGGGTGGGATCTCTAGCTGCTCAGGGTTGGTAGGTGAGGAGACGTCTAGGATACGCTGGGTTAGGATGTCTGGCTGCTCCTCCTTACTGCCCTGCTGTTTGTGTCCTCATTATCAAAGATGCCAAGTGACAGTCCCGAACTAGAGTCCCAGGCTAGCCACACCAACACCCACCAGTTATGGCAAGGTCCACACGACATAACAGGCTACAAAATGAAGGCGCGTACAATCGCCGGCAACTGTGCACCCCTCCTTGATGAGCTTAATGCATTCTATGCCCATTTTGAACAAGAGGTCAGCAAGAAGACCTCATTCACCCTGGAAGCCTTGGCTGAACCGGTATCCGAGGTCACCATCACAGATGTCAGATCAGCCTTCTTGAAAGTTAACCCACGGAAAGTGACTGGCCCGGATGGGGTACCCAGACAAGCACTCAGATCCTGTGTGGACCAGCTAGTGGGGGTATTCGCAGACATCTTTAACCTCTCTTTAACATCGACCTGAGGTCCCTACCTGCTTTGAGAAGACAACCATCATCCCTGTAACAAAGAAAGGCCAGGCAACGTGCCTTAATGACTACTGCCCGGTGGCTCTGACACCCATCATTATGAAATGCTTCAAAAGGTTAATCATAGCGTGCATCAACTGCAGTCTCCCAGCTTGCCCGGATCCACTACAGTGCGCTTGTCACTGCAACAGGCCCACTGCAGACGCCATATCCCTGGCCCTACATCAACCCTGGAAAACCTAACACTTATGTCAGACTCCAATTTATTGATGACAGCTCAGCCTTCAACACCATTATTCCTACAAAACTCATCTCCAAACTCTGTGGCCTAGGGCTCGGCTCCTCCCTCTGTGACTGGATCCTAGACTACCTAACTCACAGACCGCAATCAGTAAGGATAGGCAACAACACCTCCTCCACGATCATCCTCAACACTGGTGCCCCACAAGGCTGTGTCCTCAGCCCCTTACTGTACTCCTGACAGTGCCATGCTGGCACAGCTAGGGATCCAGATTGCTACCCTGCCCCGCTACCACCCAGGGAGCCTCAATGGCTTTTGGTGCCACCGGCGAAGCCATCACATCTGGTCCCTGTTGATGGGGATCATACGTGAACCTTGCTGGTGAGGACCTTCACCAACGAGGCTGCGAAGGCAAGTGAGCCCGGACGATTATGTCCCAGGCTCACTAATAATATTTAAATCCACATTAACATGGATTTAAATGTTGTGATCAGCCTGATCTCGCTGGAAATTTGGGTCGGTAAGATCGTGAGAGGCGAGAAACTGGGCGCGAACTTGATTTTTTGCCTCTTGTGTGATCTTACCGGCTTACCCACCCCATCAACTGGCGGGACGAGAGGGTAAGGTCCCCCACCCCCCCATCCCCCATCTGATTACCATCTCTGAAAGATAAAGGGACATACTTCTATCTCATCTCAAGACCCTTGGTTATAATGGCCTAGACAGATGAGTACCTCCTCCCAACCTCCTTTGAAATACCCATCTGAGGGTTAAAAGCTAGGCTGCCTGCCAGCCAGGAGGTATTCTTCTGGAATTACATGTTTTTTTGGTAGTTAATAAACTTATTCTATCTTAACTCAAGAAATCCTGGTTGAATTGGCTCCTTTTCAAACATAACTATCGGGGTCTGGAAAAGATACCCAAGAGGAACAGGACCTTGTTAGATTAAAACTTTCTTGTTACCTGTCATTTGAATAAAGACACAGAGCCAGTCACCTCTCCTCACCCGGGTTTGTGGCAATTAGGGAATATCCCAGTTGGTTGATGACAAATTGAGGGGTCTTGCCCAGATCAATAGCTTTTGGGAAACCCCACTTGGGGCTTCTCATAGCATAACCAACCCTGATCATCAGACTCTTTCCCCACTTCATCCCAATCTATACTCCCTTCTCCTGGCCATATTCAGGCCTCTGATAATGCTAGGGCGTATGGCCAGCCTCTTCATGTACCCAACTCTGTGCTATCCTGTAAGCTGCCTTAACATCTTTCAGCTGCCCCTCAGGCCTCGCTGGCCCTCTCCAAATTGCTGGCACATTGCTCCTGTGAGTCTGGCACTCCTGCCCTGGCATTGTAAATACTCTATTGCACTCCTTGATGTCACCTCCTGCACTCTCCTCTCTTGCCCTTCGCTGCTTAATTCTGCCACCAGTTGATCCACCACGGCTTCTCTATCGTTTATCCTGCTCTCCTACTCCTCCATTGTCCAGTTCTCCCACTCCTCCGTTGTCCTGTTCTCCCACTCCTCCATTGTCCAGTTCTCCCACTCCTCCGTTGTCCTGTTCTCCCACTCCTCCATTGTCTGGTTTCCCCACTCCTCCATTGTCCAGTTCTCCCACTCATCCGTTGTCCTGTTCTCCCACTCCTCAATTGTCCAGTTCTCCCACTGCTCCATTATCCTGTTCTCCCACTCCTCCGTTGTCCTGTTCTCCCACTCCTCAATTGTCCTGGTCTCCCACTCCTCAATTGTCCAGTTCTCCCACTCCTCAATTGTCCTGTTCTCCCACTCCTCAATTGTCCAGTTCTCCCACTCCTCCATTGTCTGGTTCCCCCACTCCTCCGTTGTCCTGTTCTCCCACTCCTCCATTATCCTGTTCTCCCACTCCGCCGTTGTCCTGGTCTCCCACTCCTCCGTTGTCCTGTTCTCCCCTGGCTCAATTGTCCAGTTCTCCCACTCCTCCATTGTCCTGTTCTCCCATTGCTCAATTGTCCTGTTCGCCCACTCCTCCGTTGTCCTGTTCTCCCATTGCTCAATTGTCCTGTTCGCCCACTCCTCCGTTGTCCTGTTCTCCCACTCCTCCATTATCCTGTTCTCCCACTCCTCCATTGTCTGGTTCTCCCACTCCTTCATTGTCCAGTTCTCCCACTTCTCCATTGTGCTGTTCTCCCACTCCTCCTTTTCCTCCTGTACCTGCTAGTGTTGCTCTGATTGAACTTGGTTTTGTCTCCGCCAACACAGTAACCAAACTGCCTTTGATTTCTTGTGTGTGCTGCTACCCGCACATTCTGCTACCTGTTCGTCTGGACAGTGAGCGGCATCAGCTCCTGTGACCATGATGCAAAAAGATTCCATTCACATCTTACAAACTAGGATATCCTATCCTCCATTGAGGATATCTAACCCTTGGTCCCATTCATAATTTGTCCTTAACCCTAAAGTCCTGCTGCAGTTGCCAGATATGTAAGAAGGGTGGCACGTGGCACAGTGGTCAGCACTGCTGCCTCACAGCATCAGGGACGCGGGTTCGATTCCCGGCTTGGGTCGCTATCTGCACAGAGTCTGCACGTTCTCATCCGGGTTTCCTCCGGGTGCTCCGGGTTCCTCCCACATTCTGAAAGGCATGCTGGTTAGGTGAATTGGCCATGCTAAATTCTCCTTCAGTGAACCCGAACAGGCGCCGGAGTGTGGCAACTAGGGGATGTTCACAGTAACGTTTTTGCAGTGTTAATGTAAGCCTACCTGTGACACTAATAAATAAACTTCAAACTTACATGCACACTCCCGTTTACCCTTCCTGCCATTCTGGCATTTTTATAAAGGAGAAACTTACACTAACATGAGGTTTTAGACTCAATCACAAACTTAATTATTAACAACAAAAATTACCCCGAATGCTGTAATACAAGAGGTCTAAACTAGTGTAGTGATGCTGCACAACGCACAAAACCACCACTCTTTAATCAAAACCTTCACTGAAAAACTGCAGGAAAAAGCCCACAGTTCTTAGAATCCCTACAGCACAGAAAGAGGCCATTCGGCCCATCGAGTCTGCACCGAACACAATCCCACCCAGGCCCTACCCCCATATCCCTACATATTTACCCACTAATCCCTCCAACCTACGCATCTCAGGACACTAAGGGCAATTTTAGCATGGCCAATCAACCTAACCCGCACATCTTTGGACTGTAGGAGGAAACCGGAGCACCCGGAGGAAACCCACGCAGACACGAGGAGAATGTGCAAACTCCACACAGACAGTGACCCAAGCCGGGAATCGAACCCAGGTCCCTGGAGCTGTGAAGCAGCAGTGCTAACTACTGTGCTACCGTGCCGCCCTGTCCAATCCTCAACTCAAACTCCCTCAGGGTTTAATTGTTACCTTCAAACTATCTTTAAACCTCAGCCCCAATATCCCTGGGATCTGATTGTTACAACTCCCACATGGTTGGTCTACAGCTCTGGTGCAAGAGCTGTAGGTCCATTCTGTTTGGAGGATGGGTGCTGACCTTTTGAATCTCTTCTAGCCTGGTTCCCGCCTTGGTCCCACAAACCCATTCATCACGATGTTGTTTCCAGGACCGAAGCAATGGATCTCATTCAGGTGTGATGTCTCTGGCTCCCAAGCATGTGATAAACTCCATTTCTCCCCAGCTGTTGCCCAGATTTCTTTGCATAACTGTTGTCCGAGGCTATCTGCCTTGTGTCTTTAGGATGATAATGTCCCAGAGCCTTTACCTAGAGTCAACTTGGTTTTGCTATTGACATGCTTTCACAGAATCACAGATTATTACAGTGCAGAAGAGGCCCCTCAGCTCATCGAGTCTGCACCGATGCATGAAATGCCCTGACCTGCCCACCTAATCCCACTTGCCAGCACTTGGCCCATAACCTTGAATTTTATGGCGTGCCAAGAATCTCACCAACTTACACACATGCACCGTAGAAAGCATTCTTTCTGGTTGTATCACAGCTTGGTATGGCTCCTGCTCTGCCCAAGACCACAAGGAACTACAAAAGGTCATGAATGTAGCCCAATCCATCACGCAAACCAGCCTCCCATCCATTGACTCTGTCTACACTTCCCGCTGCCTCGGCAAAGCAGCCAGCATAATTAAGGACTCCACACACCCCGGACATTCTCTCTTCCACCTTCTTCCGTCGGGAAAAAGATATAAAAGTCTGAGGTCACGTACCAACTGACTCCAGAACAGCTTCTTCTCCGCTGCCGTCAGACTTTTGAATGGACTTAACTTGCATTAAGTTGATCTTTCTCTACACCCTAGCCATGACTGTAACACTACATTCTGCACTCTCTCCTTTCCTTCAGTATGAATGGTATGCTCTGTGTGTATAGCGTGCAAGAAACAATACTTTTCACTGTATACTAATACATGTGACAATAATAAATCAAATCAAATCAAATCAAATCAAGTACTCATCCAGGTACTTTTTAAAGGATGTGAGGCATCCCACCTCCACCATCCTCCCAGGCAGCGCATTCCAGGCCATCACCATCCTCTAAGTAGAAAAGTTTTTCCTCAAATCCCCGCTAAACCTCCCACCCCTCACTTTTAACTTATGTACCCTCGTAACTGACCCTTCAACTAAGGCGAACAGCTGCTCCCTATCCACCCCATCCATACCCTCATAATCTTGCTTTGAAGATTAACCCCTTAGTGTGCAGCCTTCCTTTAGGTGTTGAAGTTTGGTCTGTTTATTTGCACTGAGGGGCTTTTGGCGGTTTTATATTTAATACAAGTCCAGTTGGAGGGAATTCCGATCCTACATCTGCATTTCAAGTGAATGATGCCCTTAACCTTCGTGCTCAGACACAACGGTAGAACTTCCAGCATAACCAGCAGAGAAAAATCTGGAAAGAAAATGAACAAAAAGTGATAAATACTTCAGCCTCAGGTTACACAAACACGGATATTTCTTTCCCCAAATCAATTTGACGTGTATGAATAGACGGGGGATTGAGGTGAAGTAATAATATGCTGATGTAAATTCACCCGAATACTCGAGTCTAAACAGGGCCTTCATCTGGCTTTTTACGATGGAATTGAATCAAGTCCTGGTTCCCTCTGGATTATAAAGCTCTGTGTAAATAGTACAATGGAGGTTGGAGGTGAGTGACTCGCTGCTTTAGCTCCGATGAATTAGCTCAATGAATTTATTTTCTAGACAGGTTTTGTGTGCGGCCCCCTGCGTTCTGAACACCCCCAAACCACCCCCCCCCCACCCCACCTTACCCCCCCCCCCCCCCCCCACCGCACCGGCAAACACATCTCAGCTGCTTTATTAGGCTGTCGAGAGGCCGTTATAAATCTCACAATCTGTTTGACCTGCGGCTTCCACACCGCTCCTGTCTTCTGTAACAGGCCTGGAAGCAAGGCATGATGGATGCAGACTCAGCATGAGACTTCCCTTCAGAGCTCTCCAAACAGGCCAGGTTGGGAAGGCGAATATTGGCTTGTTTTGGCACATGGGATAAAATATTGTAAGCCTGCTCCCCTTTTAGCTATTTGTCTTCTGCGGTCTCCTAAATGAAGGAAAATTGAGCAATTTGCGTGTTGCGGGCTCTTTAGTGTGCTGTAAACTGTGTGAAGACATTTGAATAATTTAAGACGGTGGCAGGTTGGTGTTCCTTTGCGGAAGGTTGTAAGGATTGGCTGTGTACAGACTCACTGTGGGAGCCTGCTGTACAATACCCAGCCTGACGTAAATCATCCTGTCACTCAGGCTCAAACATGTACTTAGTTCATCACAACAGAATACTTATTACAGACTATCGTACCTTTACAACCTGTTCCACCATTCCGTTTCCTCTTAATTCATTAACCCTCTGCATACTCACTTGTCTTTGCAGTGTGGTAGTTGTTAATCCCACCAATCCAAGGGTATTATGCTTCAAACTATTGCGTTGAAAACTGGATTTGCTTTTACCAAAACAAACTTTGTTATGTTACTCGGTTGCCATGGCGCTGGACATAATTCTCATTGATTGCTGATGCTAGCAGTACAATGCCACAACTTTTGTACGAACCTGCCATGCGAGAATCCAAAAAGAGGTTTTGAAGGGCACAGGACGGAGTTTCTCCATCAACAATAACAATATTTACATTAGGAATACCTCAGCGCAGTATTGAGGTGCCTGGCCGTAACACAGAAACCACAAGATGCTTTGAAACCCATTTAAAAGCTTATGTTTATGTATTTTACATGTCAAAGTTGAGAGGCCGGAACCTGCACATTATATCATGTGAAACGCAGGCATCTCTTTTAGTAATTTGTTGTCAGTTAAACAAAGAAGTAAAAGATGCCTGGCTTGACTGCAGTATGAAGAATGATCCAGTCCACTGCAATATTAGGATGCTTCATTACAGTGTGACATTTGTAGATTTGACTCCACAGGGTAAATTCAATGATCCCACACACCCAGCTTCACACTCTGTTCAAAGAGAAGATGGATTTGGAAATTTAAGGCAACAGGACTTTAATTCTTGCTCTGATCCATGCACATTGCTCAACACTGGAAGCACAGGATCATTGATTTTGCCTTAAAGTTTATTTATTAGTGTCACAAGTAGGCTTACATTAACACTGCAATTAAGTTACTGTGAAAATTCCAGAGTTGCCACACTCCGTCACCTGTTCGGGTACACTGAGGGAGAATTTAGCATGGCCAATGCACCGAACCAGTATGTCTTTCAGACTGTGGGAGGAAACTGGAGCACCCAGAGGAAACCCAGCCAGACATGGGGAGAACATGTAGACTCCGCACAGTGGCCCAAGCTGAGAATCGAACCCGGATCCCTTGCACTGTGATACAGCAGTGCTAACCACTGTGCCACCGTACTTGTGTGAGGAGTTACATAAGAATTGGAGGCGGGGGGGGGGGGGTGTTTTTTAGCCCCTCGAGCAGATCCACCAATCACTGAGATCATTGCTGATCTGCAACCTAATAGATTCCTAGTTGCCCCATGTCCTTTAATACCATTAGTTAACAAAAACCTATAAATCTCAGTCTTAAAATTAACAATTGACCTAGTATCAATCACCATTAGTTACAAACTTCTCCCACCTTTTATGAGTAAAATAGTTTCCTAATTTCACTCCTGAATGTTCTGGATCTAATTTTTAGACCATGTCCCATAGTCCCGAGACTCACCAGCCAACTGAAATGGTTTCTACCGTTCCAATTCCTCTTAACATCGGAAAACTTGGATCAAGTCACCCCTTAACCTTCTAATTCCAGGGAGTACAACTTCAGTTTGTATCATTTTTTTTCTTGCAAATTAACCCTTCGTGTCCAGATATAGTTCTGGTAAATTTACCCTGTACTCTCTGTCCAAAGCCAACATATTCCTCTGAAGATGTGGTGCCCAGAACTGCTCACAGCAATTCAGTACAAAGGAAAAACCTACATTTTATAAAGTGTCTTTGACAGGCACAAGGCATCCCGAAACATGTTACAGTCAATGCAGTATTTTTGAAGTGTAGTCCCTGTTGAGGTATAGGAAATTCAACAGCTAATTTGTACATAGAAGGTTCCCTGCAAACAGCAATGTTCCAGTGACTTGATAATGGGCTAACTTTTACACTCCCCTGACAGTGGGTTCACATTGTGGGTTTGTAGGCAGTGGTCTGAGTTTAAAATGGGTTTCATGTTGGGTTCCCGCCCACCCTGACCTCGCCGCAATTTTATGCTCGGGCAGGTGAAGCCTCGGCTGGAGTGTCTACCCTTGCCCCAGTTGAGGCCCTCAAGTGGCCAATTAAGACTACTTTGAGGGCCAATTCCCACCCAGTCTCAATTTCTAGGCTGTGAGGGAAGTTCCCGGGTATGGGAGATACCTGAAAATAATCAGGTTCAGGCCCCAGGCAGGAGGGGTGGCGGGGGGGGGGGGGGGGGGGGGGGGGGGTGCCTCCATCCGAAGCCCCTTTTAACTTAGCGTCCCCTTTAAGGTTCGATAGCCTCAGGCCTCCTTCAACCCCCCCAGCCTCAGCCTCTGGTATCCAAAACCCACTGTTAACGACCCCCACCGCCAGGCCTCTCCTACTCTCCCCACCCTGAGACACCCAAAACTTATTTCTTCCTGGAATCCTGGATCTTAGGCTCCAGGGACATGCATCCTCCGTCCTGGTCACTGCAGCTTGTGGCACTGCAGGGACCAGAGAATTCCAGCCAATTAACATCAGTCGGAGTGTGAAATGCCTGGGGACAGACAGCATTGATGGGGATATGATCCCTGCCCACTCTTCGGATGGAGGGACAGGGAAGCCCACCATCTGAAAAATCTTGGCCCATGTGTTCTTGTGCTGTCGATTGAGGGATGAATATTGGTCCGGACACTATGGGGATAATTCTCTGGCACTTCTGCAATATAGTGCTATGGGATAGAGTCATAGAGATATACACCACGGAAACAGGCCCTTCGGCACAAATTGTTCATGCCCACCAGGTTTCCTAAACTGAACTAATCTCATTTGCCTGTGTTTGGCCCATTTCCCTCTAAATCTTTCCCATCCATGTACCTGTCCAAATATATTTTAAATGTTATCATTGTGCCCGCCTCTACCACCTCCTCTGGCAGCTGATTCCATACACGCACCACCCTCTGTGTGAAAAAGCTGCCCCTTCAGGACCCTTTTACATCTTCCCCCTCTCACCATAAACCTATGCCCTCTAGTTTTGGACTCCCCTACCAGGGGAAAAGACCTTGGCTATTCACCTTATCTGTGGTCCTCATGATCTTATAAACCTCTATAAGGTCACTCCTCATCCTCCTACACTCCAGGGAAAAAAAGTCCCAGCCTATCCAGCTTGTCCTTATATTTCAAACCAGTCCTGGTAACATCCTTGTAAATCCGTTTTGCATGCTTTCCGATAGCAGAGCGACCAGAATTGTTCACAGTACTCCAAATGTGGCCTTACCAATATCTTGTTCAATTGTAACATAATGTCCAGCTCCTGTACTCAGTGCTCTGACTGATGAAGGCAAGTGTGCCAAATGCCTTCTTAGTAAGAAGTCTCACAACACCAGGTTAAAGTCCAACAAGTTTATTTGGAATCACGAGCTTTCGGAGCGCTGCTCCTTCATCAGGTAGGCTGCTCCTTCATCACTCGCCTGATGAAGGAGCAGTGCTCCAAAAGCTTGTGATTCCAAATAAACCTGTTGGACTTTAACCTGGTGTTGTGAGAATTCTTACTGTGCTCACTCCAGTATCTCCACATCATATGCCTTCTTCACCACCTTGTCTACCGGTGACGCCACTTTCAAGGATCTTTTATACTGACCTGAGAAGATAGGCAGAGCCTCAGTTGAATGTCTTATCCTTAAGGGAGCACCTTGCACGGTGGAGCACTCCCTCAGGTTCTGCACTGTCAGCTTTGATTTTTGTGCTCAAGTCTCTGAAGGGGGAGTTGAACTCACAACCTGCTGAGGGTGCGAGCAACTGAGCTTCAGTCTAACACTGTGGTCTAACTAGGCCTTCATACAACTGATACACAATTACGATCCCTTTGTATTTCAGTCCTCTATAGATATAAAGGTCAGCATTCTAATTGCCTTTTTGATTATTTTCTGCATCTGTTCAGGATTTGAGGGCTTCCTATTGCACACTGGAAGCTGCACTAAGTTGTTTTGCCTCACGCTCTTTTTCACTTTAATCTTTCCCCAAGCCTGCTGCTAGATTTAGGGCACTTCCCCTCGTCAATTCTGGCAACGGAGACACACTGAGAATTTCAGCTGCTGTTCCTCTTTCCGAGGCTGATTTCCAAAGCTTCATAGAATCATAGAATCCTATAGAGCAAAAGGAAGCCATTTGGCCCATCGAGTTTGCACTGACCACAATCCCACCCAGGCCCTATCCCTATAACCCCATGCATTTATCCTAGCTAGTCCCCCTGACACTAAGGGGCAAGTTAGCCTGGCCAATCCACCTAACCATAGCTTCTTGTGCCTTTATTTCCAGGTTAAACAAAACAGCCCCCTGCAATAAACTATTTCTCTTCAAAATAAGCACTTATTTTCTTCTACCGATAAAAGAGCACCATTTCTGTGAATAATTTGCAAACAAAATGGATAGAGTTCAACACAAGTTTAAATAATTTTTTTCCACCTCAGTAACATTGCCCAACTCCTCCCCTGCCTCAGCTAATCTGCTGCTGAAGCCCTCACCATTTCCCTATTTACCCATGAGCTCACTACCGATATTGGCTCCCAGTTAAGCAATGCCTCAATTGTAAAATTCTCATTCTTCGAGTCGCGCCACAGCCTAGTTCCTCCTGCGACTTCCTCCAACTCTGCAATCCTCTATGATATCTGTGATTCTCAAATTCTGGCGTCATCCCTGACTTTAGAATCATAGAATAGAATCCCTATAGTGCAGAAAGAGGCCATTTGGCCCATCGAGTCTGCACCTACCACAACTCCACCCAGGCCCTATCTCTATAACCCCAAGTATTTACCCTACTAGTCCCCCTGACACTAAGTGGCAATTTAGCATGGCCAATCAACCTAACCTGCTTTGAATTGTGGGAGGAAACCCACGCAGACACAGGAAGAATGTGCAAATTCCACACAGACAGTGACCCAAGCCGGGAATCGAACCTGGGTCCTTGGCACTGTAAGGCAGCAATGCTAACCACTTACCGCCCATTGTGCCGCCCACCATTGGTGGCTGCTCCTGCATGGGCCTTAGTTCCGGAATTCTCTCCCTAAATCTCCCTTCGGCCCTTCGCCTCCTTCAGAACACTCCTTAGAACCCACCTCTTTGACCAAACACCCGTCCTGAAGTCTCTGCAGGTCTCCAATTGTGTTTGAGAACGCTCCTTTGAGGCATCTTGGGATGTTTTCCTACCTCAAAGCCACTATAAAAATGTACATTGTTGTATGGTGTTGCTGAATTAAAAAACAAAGATTGCATTTATATAGCGCCTTCATGGCTCAGGACATTGCGAAATGCTTTGCAGCCAAATAGATATTTTGCAGTCACTGTTGTGATGTAGGGTTACACATACTCACAGTCAGGCAGAGCTGGAGGCAGAAATAAGGCTGAAATGTATTTCAGTGGCTCAAATTACTTCATAGACCAAGACTGCGTAGCCTTCCTCTAACTATCTAATACCGAAACGAGTCTCAACAAAATGGCATATGATGAAGCTACTCTTGTTTTATTCGGGATTCTGAAAGACAGGTGCCTATAATCTGGATCCTGGCAATTAGTCTCAGTGCTGAACCCGGCTCCCTAGGCCAAAGACTGGCTTGTTCATGGGCCTCAGAGTCCTGTTGCCCTGTTTATATGCCCTGTTTGTGAACAGAACTCCCACTTACCTGATGAAGGAGCAGCGCTCCAAAAGCTAGTGGCTTTTGCTACCAAATAAACCTGTTGGACTTTAACCTGGTGTTGTGAGATTTCTTACTGTGTTTACCCCAGTCCAACGCCGGCATCTCCACATCATGTCTAAGAGTCTCCAGCCAGAGTAAGGAAGGTGGATTTAGCAGCATAACTGCTGTGACCCAGCTCACAAGCACCTTGAATCTGAATTTAACTGAGCCACGACCAATGTGGCTACGATGGAGTAGAATCTGGGGTGAAATTACACAGAATGAACAACATGAGTTTCAGTGCAGGAGGCTGTCACCAGAGAACACAATAACCATGCAATCACACCACAGGAAAATGAGTTAGGGGGCTATTTATTTATTTATTAGTGTCGCAAGTAGGCTAACATTAACACTGCAATGAAGTTACTATGAAAATCCTCCGGTCGCCACACTCTGGCGCCTGTTCGGGTACACTGAGGGAGAATTTAGCATGGCCAATGCACCTAACCGGCACGTCTTTCGGACTGTGGGAGGAAACCAGAACCCCCAGAGGAAACCCACGCAGACATGGGGAGAATGTGCAAACTCCGCATAGACAGTGACCCAAGTCGGGAATCGAACCCAGGTCCTTGGTGCTGTGAGGCTGCAATGCTAGCCACTGTGCCACCGTTCGAGACAATGGTAATAAATTGGCTGTCTGTATTACATACATTGGATTGACTTGAAAGGAAGGGAAACATGGGCATCCCTTTCACTTCTACCCATTTTGTGCCCCTGCCAAAACTGACTTTCAACCCCCCTTGTTGTCTTCCAGGGAGTCGGGGAAAGAGTGAAACCGGAAACTGCCTCAAGTCTAAGCAACGGTAAGGATCAGGCAGCAAGCGATGTTCAAAAAGACTTCACAGCAATCCGAACACCTAGATCTGGGCCCAGATTTTGAATACTCGGAGTTGGTTGATTAAAGGCCACCAAAATGGACAATTTTTTTGAAGTTGCTTAAATTTCCCATTCTCAGGAGGAAACAAGACTTTTTTTTTACCAAATCAGGGAAGCCTTTAAATGAAGCTTGCATGCCTCAGTGTCTAAATTTCATGGTGAGTCTAGCCAACACAACACAGTTTCTCAAGGCATCCAGGCAGTCTTAATAAATGTAGCCTCAGTGTCACTCACACTCTGATAACCAACAAAGTGGAAAGGTGGAGTGTTTGTGTGCAGTGATTCAATCTTATCAGTTGCAATTAACTTCTTAAGTCTCATCCCAACTGTTATAGGAGTTTCAAAAACTTGGTACTTGGTTCAAGTTGAAATCTTCCACATTGTGAACAATAGAAGATTTATGCCATTTGAACTTAATACAGTCACTTCATTTGCTATAGCTTCCTCATTGTCGCTGGGTCAAAATCCAGGAACTCCCACTGTGGGTCTACCTACACCACATGGATTGAGCAGTTCAAGAAGGTGGCTCAGAACTACCTTCCCAAGTGCAATTAGGGATTGGCAATAAATGCCCAGCCTAGCCAGTGATGCCCAAATCCCATGAAAAGATGTAAAAAAACTTAAATGTGACAATGAGTAAGCATCACAAGAACCAGGGCCTGGATTTTGCGCTCCCCAATTTTGAGGCCGGGAGTAGGCGGGGGGGGGGGGGGGGGGGGGGGGGGAGAATGTGAGCAAAAATTACATGGATGGGATTCCCTCCAGGATCTCGCCTGCTCTTAATGGAACCCAAATTTACAGTGGGGCAGACAGGGCCTCAAATGGGAAGCCTTGCTCCTGTTAAGGCCCTTAACTGGCCACATAAGGGCCTTTTCCCACCAAGTCTCAATTTTTAGGTTGGTGGTCGTTGGAAAGCTCAGGGTGTGTGACAGAAACGTTTTCAATCCCTGATCTCAGGCCGGAAGGTGGTGTGGGGGCGGCGGGGGGAGAGACACCTCCACCAATAGCCTCTTTTTGACTGGGGGCACCCTTCCCTCAAGGATTAGATAACGCAATTGCCCCTTCATCACCCCTCCAGGAATCCCCTCCCTCCCCAGGACCCTACCACTTACCTGAACACCGTGCCCAACACTAGTCCTAGGTATGTGACTGTAGTGCCTCTTTTAGCCAAGCTGATTGGCCGAGAGCTCTTCAAGGCAGGACATGTGGGGATGGAAGTTCGCCTACCACCAATTAATGCTCATTATAGCATGAAATGATAGCGGGCCTGTCGGATTTGGTGGGGATGCGTTCCCAGCTGACTCTCTGGATGGAAGAAGTCAAGTCCCCATCATCCAAACAATTCAAGCCCAATTTTCCATTGTCTATTGGATGGCCTGACAGAAGCAATGCTATCATCCTCCTGATCTATTGTTTTATATCAAGAATTACTGAAGGCAGATAAGTCCGTGATGTTTAGTGATCTAATCATCACTCGGCTCAACATTACTAACAACGGGTATCAGCCTCACCCACTCCTGTGCAGGCTTCCTTGCACAATGACAAGAAATGCTTCATGGCAATGAAGTGGCATGGGGATGGCATAGTTAGCACTGCTGCCTCACAGAGCCAAGGACCCGGGTTCGATTCCCGGCTTGGGTCACTGTCTGTGTGGACTTTGCACATTCTCCCGTGTCTGCGTGGGTTTCCTCCGGGTGCTCCGGTTTCCACCCACAGTCCAAAGATGAGCGGATTAGGTTGATTGGCCATGCTAAATTGCCACTTATGTCAGGGGGACTAGTAGGGTAAATACATGGGGTTATGGGGATAGGGCCTGGGTGGGATTGTGGTGGGTCGATGGGCCGAATGGCTTCCTTCTGCACTGTAGGGAATCAATGATTCTATGATTCAATGGCTTGTTTGGTGAGTTTACTGAATAATATGGTGCAAGAAGAGAAGGCATCGGCAGAAGTAGTCAACAGGCATCCACTGGAAAGCATTTTCGAGGGTGTTCTGAATGACGACTGGAGGAAAGGGCTCAGAATTGCCTGACTCCATACCACAAAAATGTCTGGTAAATGCTATACATTAACTCGTTTGGTTTAATTTAATTTTAGAGATGCAAATGTTTAAAAATGGAATAAAGATTGAATTTGAATATTGATTTATCAAAAACAAACCACAAGCTAAATATTTTTCATAAGTGTCATTGCAATGTTTCAGTGAAGACTTCATCTGAGAATGATAAAATCCTGGAAGACTCCAGGTTCAGTGGCTGGCCTGAATTGAGTTAGCTTGAGTCTAGAGATGGCAAAAGCATGCTTAATATCTATGATTATATCTGCTCATATAAACATAGAAACTAGAAGCAGGAGTAGGCCATTCGGCCCTTCGAGCCTGCTCCACCATTCATTTTGATCATGGCTGATCATTAAATTCAATATCCTGATCCCCCCTTCCCCCCATTCCATAGAATCATACAGCACAGAAGAGGCCCTTTGGCCCAGTGAGTCCACACCAACACATTAGAAACATCTGAACTCCCAGCTAATCCCATCTGCCAACACTTGGCCCATAGCCTTGAATGTTATGATGTGCCAAGTGCTCATCCAGATACTTTTTAAAGGATGTGAGGCAACCCGTCTCTTGATCCCTTTAGCCCCAAGAGCTATATCTAATTTCTTCTTGAAATTACACAAGCTTTTGGCCTCAACTACGTTCTGTAGTAGTGAATTCCACACATTCACCACCCTCTGGGAGAATAAATTTTTCCTCACCTTAGTCTTAAAAGGTTTACCCCTTATCCTCAAACTGTGACCCCTAGTTCTCTCCCCCCCCCCCCCCCCCCCCCCCCACCACCACCACCATTGGGAACATTCTTTCTGAATCTACCCTGTCTATCCCTGTTAGAATTTTATAAATTTCTATAAGATCTCCTTTCACTCTTCTAAACTCCAGTGAATATAATCCTAACCAATTTAGTCTCTCCAAGTGTGGAAGACCTGCCATCCCAGGAATACAAAAATATCCATTTCAAAACTAATATCAAAAGGCCTATTTCAAGGAAATATCCTGTGGCAGTCATGACACGTGCAGTTGCACAATCTTACCCTAATGCCAAACACAACACAACCGATAGTTTTAGAACTCGACTTATTGCTAACTGCTTCACTTCTCTCTCCAAAGCTCTCTGGAATGGCACTGTCAGGATGAAGTGACTTGTGCCATCATGATTGATATTAATCTGTAATTTCATTGGCTGACCAAACATATACTGAACAGTTTAAAAAGGAATTTTTGTAGAGACAAGAAAAGACACCGACTAAAGATGGTTGCCACAAGTCACCTGACACCCAGTATTGCCAATGACCTGTTGCTGGAAAGGTCCAGTGTGGAGTACAATTCAGGCTTGCCATGACATCCTCCACTAGAATTTCACACCTGAGGACATGAAGCACCACTTCAAAGGGATTGACTGAAAGGTACTGGGCATAGCATTTACATTTCTATATGACTACCTCTCCAATGGAGACTGAAAGGCTCCCAGCACAATAGTTACATTAAAGATGTTTTCCCATCTCATCAAGATGGATAATGGTTCATTTAGGGGGTTAAAGGGTGTAATACTGCAGAACCTAATCACCTCCTCTTCACCACCACCACCACCGCCACCCCCCCCCCCCCCCCCCCCCACCACCACCACCACCGACGGCCATGAAACAAAAAAAACCATCAGTTCAGAATCAGTAAAGAGAATCCCTTCTGAAATCATTTTGGGGAGAGAGAAGTCATAGAATCATAGAAAGGGAGGCACGGTGGCACAGTGGTTAGCACTGCTGCCTCACAGCGCCAGGGACATGGGTTCAATTCTGGTCTCAGGTGATTGTCTGTGTGTAGTTTGTAGATTCCCCCCGTATCTGCGTGGGTTTCCTCCAGGTGCTCCGGTTTCCTCCCACAGTTCAAAGATGTGTGGGTTAGGTGGATTGGCCATGCTGAATCGTCCCTTAATGTCAGGGAGATTAGCAGGGCGAATACATGAGGTTACAGGGATAGGCCCTGCATGGGATTGTTGTCGTTGCAGACTCGATGGGCCGAATGGCGTCCTTCTACACTGCAGCGATTCTGTGATTCTATGAGAAGTCACGTGACTGAACCATTTTAAAATCTCTTTAATACAGCATGTAAGAAGGTGAGTAGTCTGGGAAAGCTGCCAATGGGGCAATGAGGAATTCCTTTCTCTTCTCTCCCAAGCAAGGCCCTACCTGTTGCAGTTTAAAAAACAACAGAGTTGGTGAATTTTCCACCAAAAGGAATCTCAGCTGCAACACCCCTCGACTGGAAGAGACAGACTATGGACTAAAAGGAAATTGTCTCCAGCAATTGCGGTTACACGAACTTCAACTCAATTCCTGGAGTCTAAAGGAACTTGGGAAGATGTCTGCTGCAGCTCATAAACTGGGAACTCTTCATTTTGTTTAATTCTTTCAACACTGAACTATAATTTCCCTCACAAAGTAACTATCTACAATATAACATGCAAATTTTGCACATTTGCGTGTGTGTGAATGTGGGTCGTGAAAATTCATGAAGTGTGGGTTTAAGCTCAACTTTACCTTTTTAAATAGTTTGCTGACTTGATTTGATTTGATTTATTATTGTCACATGTATTGGGATACAGTGAAAAGTATTGTTTCTTGCGTGCTATACAGACAATACATACTGTTCATAGAGAAGGTAAGGAGAGAGTGCAGAATGTAGTGTTACAGTCACAGGTAGGGTGCAGAGAAAGATCAACTTAGTGCGAGGTAGGTCCATTCAAAAGCCTGATGGCAGCAGGGAAGAAGCTGTTCTTGAGTCGGTTGGTATGTGTCTTCAGTCTTTTGTATCTTTTTCTCGATGGAAGAAGATGGAAGAGAGAATGTCCGGGCTGGGTGGCGTCCTTAATTATGCTGGCTGCTTTTCCGAGGCAGCGGGAACTGTAGACAGAATCAATGGATGGGAGGCTGGTTTGATTGACGGATTGGGCTTCATTCACAACCCTTTGTAATTTCTTGCAGACTTGGGCAGAGCAGGAGCCATACCAAGCTGTGTTACAACCAGAAAGAATGCTTTCTATGGTGCATCTGTAAAAGTTGGTGAGAGTTGTAGCTGACATGCCAAATTTCGTTAGTCTTCTGAGAAAGTAGAGGCGTTGGTGGGCTTTCTTAATTATAGTGTCGGCATGGGGGACAAGGACAGTGTGTTGGTGATCTGGACACCTAAAAACTTGAAGCTCTTGACCATCTTTACTTTGTCCCCATTGATGTAAGAAGTCTCACAACACCAGGTTAAAGTCCAACAGGTTTATTTGGTAGCAAAAGCCACTAGCTTTCGGAGCGCTGCTCCTTCATCAGGTGAGTGGGATTTCAGTTCACAAACAGGGCATATAAAGACACAAACTCAGTTTACAAAATAATGGTTGGAATGCGAGTCTTTTACAGGTAATCAAGTCTTAAAGGTACAGACAATGTGAGCGGAGAGAGGGTTAAGCACAGGTTAAAGCGATGTGTATTGTCTCCAGACAGGACAGTTAGTGAGATTTTGCAAGCCCAGGCAAGTCGTGGGGGGTTACAGATAGTGTGACATGAACCCAAGATCCCGGTTGAGGCCGTCCTCATGTGTGCGGAACTTGGCTATCAGCCTCTGCTCAGCGACTCTGCATTGTCGTGTGTCCGTGAAGGCCGCCTTGGAGAACGCTTACCCGAAGATCAGAAACCGAATGCCCGTGACCACTGAAGTGTTCCCCAATAGGAAGAGAACACCCTTGTCTGGTGATTGTCGAGCGGTGTTCATTCATCCGTTGTGGTAACATCTGCATGGTCTCCCCAATGTACCAGGCTTCGGGACATCCTTTCCTGCAGCGTATCAGGTAGACAACGTTGGCCGAGTTGCAAGAGTATGTACCGTTTACCTGGTGGATGGTGTTCTCACGTGAGATGATGGCATCCGTGTCGATGATCCGGTACGTCTTGCAGAGGTTGCCGGGGCAGGGTTGTGTGGTGTCGTGGTCACTGTTCTCCTGAAGGCTGGGTAGTTTGCTGCGGACAATGGTCTGTTTGAGGTTGTGCGGTTGTTTGAAGGCAAGAAGTGGGGGTGTGGGGATGGCCTTGGCGAGATGTTCGTCTTCATCAATGACATGTTGAAGACTCCAGAGGAGATGTCGTAGCTTCTCCGCTCCGGGGAAGTACTGGACGACGAAGGGTACTCTGTCCGCCGTGTCCCGTGTTTGTCTTCTGAGGAGGTCGGTGTGGTTTTTCGCTGTGGCGCGTCGGAGCTGTCGATCGATGAGTCGAGCTCCATATCCTGTTCTTATGAGGGCATCTTTCAGCGTCTGGAGGTGTCTGTTGCAACCCTCCTCATCTGAGCAGATCCTGTGTATACGGAGGGCTTGTCCGTAGGGGATGGCTTCTTTAGCGTGTTTAGGGTGTGTCGATGGTAGCCATGATGTGGAGATGCCGGCATTGGACTGGGGTAAACACAGTAAGAAGTCTCACAACACCAGATTAAAGTCCAACAGATTTATTTGGTAGCAAAAGCCACTAACTTTCGGAGCGCTGCTCCTATATGATCCTGTTTGTGAACTGAAATCCCACTCACCTGATGAAGGAGCAGCGCTCCGAAAGCTAGTGGCTTTTGCTACCAAATAAACCTGTTGGACTTTACCCTGATGTTGTGAGACTTCTTTCTGTGTTTACCCCAGTCCAACGCTGGCATCTCCACCCCATTGATGTAGACTGGGGCATGTTCTCCTTTACATTTCCTGAAGTCGATGACAATCTCCTTCGTTTTGTTGACATTGAGGGAGAGATTATTGTCACCGCACCAGTTCACCAGATTCTCTATCTTATTCCTGTCCTCTGTCTCGTCACTGTTTGAGATCCGCCTCACTACAGTGGTGTCAGCAAACCTGAAAATCGGGTCTGCTGTCTTTACCTGGGTGGGTTTTTAACTCAATAAAAACTAACCCCTTTTTTGTTTAAAACCCCAAGAAAGCTGGTCAGGCTTGTTTCGTTGCAATCAGTACTTAAATGGTTAAACACAGACATCTTATCCACTCTGAATTCGTGAAAAGCCCTGATTGGGTAGTATGGCAGAGAGACCTTTAGCCCTCCTCATGTGGTTGTAACAGGCAACATGTACCTTTAAATGTAATGATCAATTCGCACCAGAATCCACATTTTAAACTTTGGCTGCTGTCCTGCAAGAGGTGTGCACATTACAGGTGCAATCTGCACTTATTAAATGCACTTATTAAAGCAAAGATATAAACTGCCTCTCTCTGAGTGTGATCCAGCCACTGCGGAGATATTTGGTGTAAAGCAGCTGGCGGAGGGGCAGATGCTGTTCTCTGCACCCCGCCCAATCTTTTCACTGACTTCACTGGAACGGTGAATCAGACAGGTGTATGGTCCGGTGGTGGAGTGAATAATGGTTTGCTGGTACTCTACCATCTGTCTGGCACCCCATTGAAGTTGAATATCAACCTCCCACCCCACCCCCCCGCGCTCCACAAGCACCATGTGAAAAATGCAGAGTAAAGTTTATTATTGTGATGAACGCTTTAAACATGATGAGGGGAGGCGATGGCCTAGTGGTATCATCGCTAGACTATTAATCCAGAAACCCAGCTAATATTCTGGGGACCCAGGTTTGAATTCCGCCGCGGCAGATGGTGGAATTTGAATTCAAGAAAAAATATCTGGAATTAAGAATCTACTGGTGACCATGAAACCACTGTCAATTGTTGGAAAAACCCATCTGGTTCACTAATGCCCTTCAGGGAAGGAAATCTGCTGTCCTTACCCGATCTGGCCTACATGTGACTCCAGAGCCACAGCAATGTGGTTGACTCTCAACTGCCCTCTGAGCAAGGGCAACTAGGGATGGGCTATGAATGCTTTAAGAAGTTTAACAACACCAGGTTAAAGTCCAACAGGTTTATTTGGTAGCAAAAGCCACACAAGCTTTCAGAGCTCTAAGCCCCTTCTTCAGGTGAGTGGGAATTCTGTTCACAAACAGAGCATATAAAGACACAGACTCAATTTACATGAATAATGGTTGGAATGCGAATACTTACAACTAATCAAGTCTTTAAGAAACAAAACAATGTGAGTGGAGAGAGAAGTTCCGCACACACGAGGACGGCCTCAACCGGGATATTGGGTTCATGTCACACTATTTGTAACCCCCACAGTTGCGTGGACCTGCAGAGTTTCACTGGCTGTCTTGTCTGGAGACAATACACAGCTCTTTAGCCTGTCTTGATGCTCTCTCCACTCACATTGTTTTGTTTCTTAAAGACTTGATTAGTTGTAAGTATTCGCATTCCAACCATTATTCATGTAAATTGAGTCTGTGTTTTTTCTCTGCTCTGTTTGTGAACAGAATTCCCACTCACCTGAAGAAGGGGCTTAGAGCTCCGAAAGCTTGTGTGGCTTTTGCTACCAAATAAACCTGTTGGACTTTAACCTGGTGTTGTTAAACTTCTTACTGTGTTTACCCCAGTCCAACGCCGGCATCTCCACACTATGAATGCTTGCCAGCCAGCAATGCCCAAGTCTCACCAATGAATTTAAAAAATGATGAATGGTATAGCTTAACAGCAAGATCAACATCTGGAACTGTACAATGCAAATACACCATGGCTATTGGCATAAATCAGTGGCTGTGAGAGGATCATAGAATCCTACAGTGCAGAAGGAAGCCATTCGGCCCATTGAGTCTGTACCAACTCACCGACAGAGCATCTTAACCAGGTCCAACCCCTGCCTTATCCCTGTAGCCCCACACATTTACCCCGCTAATCCCCTTGCCTACACATCATGGGCCACCAAGGGACAATTTAGCACGGCCAATCCACATAATCTGCACATCTTTAGACACGATGGGACAATTTAGCGTGGCCAATCCAACTAACCCGCACATCTTTGCACTGTGGGAGGAAGCCAGAGCAACTGGAGGAAACCCATGCAGACACGGGGAGAACGTACAAGCTCTACTTAGACAGCCACCCAAGGCTGGAATTGAATCTGGGTCCCTTGCATTGCTGTGCTAACCACTGTGCCACCATGCCGCCCTCGGGGAGGATCTTGGTGATGAAAGGAGATCCATAGCATGAATAGGTACAACCTATGTCCCTTATTGTTTCTGGCTGAGGGTAAGTCTACCCCCCCCCCCCCCCCCCCCCACCTCTCCCTGTTTCTAATCTTGGAACAGCTCTGATGTCCTGTCCGGTTAGTGACACATGGTTACACCTCTGTTAACACATCCTAGTAGGTGGCACCAGAATTACGAGGTCAGATCTTGTGTGTGCCAAAATTCCTTTTCGTTACTAATTTTTTTTGTGACAATAAAATGGGCATGAACAAAACCGACACTCTGATAGGAGATTACTTTGTGTTCATTTACTTCCGCTTAAATGCAGAGAGAAAGTTCTTTCTGCTGAGAATTTCACGTCAGACAGAAGTTGGGAATTCTTTCCCAAGGAAAAATAGGACTGAACTGATTCCAGGAACAAATACAAAAGGAACAAAAAGGAACGCATTGGAGAGGATGTGAGGATTAATATGAATGAAGATTCATCAGTAAATCACAGAAAAATTATTGGACCCATTTATAAATTTATAATTTATTAATTTCTCTTTTCAAATTCTGAACAAACTTATTCTGTTCACATCGTAAAGATGGAGCTGAAATTCTGAGGAGACCTGTCAGTAAATCTACTTGCTGAAGGCAGATATTCAAAAGTTGACCATTTAAAATGGTGCAAAAACTGAATATAGATAGCGCAGACATGAATGGTTAAGAACTACAATACTCTCCACGTGGCACTGGAGCATGATAAACTGCCAAGCAATTTTTAACCGTTTCCCCATTCACATAAATCTCATCGTGCTAACCTCAATCTGAGTGCTGTTATACCACACTATCGGCTTGAGTCAGGTAGCTGCAGAGTATAAGGCACAGCTGGCAAATGAACTGACGTGAGCCCTTTTCACAACTCACCATACTCAGAGGTGAACCTTGAGCCTAAGTGCGATGTCTCCTGGAGGAATCTCACATTGCTTCCCTTGAACTCACCAGTAGAGGAATAGGAACAGGCTTCTTTCCAGCAGAGCCTGAACCAAGCAAACTAAAGCAACAAACTGTGGGATAAATTAAAAATGCAGGGCCTTGAAGAGATACTGCATCAGAGTAAACAGAATCTCAAAAAGAAAGTTCAAACGTCAAAGGGAAATGTGATTAAAGGGGTCAGTAACGCACCCCAATCCCCGCGATGCCCACTGGGTATGGAAGTCCTCGATGGTGCCAGCTGCAGAAGAAGGACAGACAGTTGGGATGGATGATTCCTTCAACTGCCAGCTTGACTAGGAGCAGGAACAGACCCACAAGGAGTTCCTCCGCCCTCCCCGCTAGCACCGCACCCCCCCCCCCCCCCCACCCCCCCCGCGCCCCCAATCCCCTCCGAGTGCCCAAAGATATCTGGAGCTTGGGACTAAAGTACAACCAAAAATAAAATAACAGCTTTCTCAGAAAACTAGGTGCAGTTTAGGACAATTTACACCCGTTCTTCGGACTCCACAAGGCCGCAAAAGATGCATGCATCTTCGGCTAACCAACGGAACCTGTGGCTATATGGGACTTGCTTCTCCTCAATGTGCGTAGGAGCTAAACTAGGACACGGGGCAGGATTTTACTGCCCGCACCACAGTGTGTCGTCCTCTGGTGGTGGCTGTGGTCGGCCTTTTAAATTGCCATTTATTTTGATGGGACCATAATATCCCACCAGACCATAAAACTCTGGCCATGCTTTTGGAAATGTTCTGCTTCCATACCCCTGCACAGCTGAGGCCGCTTCATGTTAAATGAAAGGTTTCAGTAGAACTGCAGCATTCATTTCTGCCTACTTTGTAATGTAGAAATATCACATCATTGACTAATTGCCTTGAGTATCCTTCTGTCTGCTGCTTCTGAGGTGACCTTGTGCTATCGCTACAACTGAAACTCCTGCTATGGATGCAGGACTGACCTGTAAACATCTCAGTACAAAAGGCTTTGCATTTTTGCCCTAGTTTTACAAGCCAGTGCCAATATTTAATCCTTGACTGGCTTGCAGGCTTATCAGATAGATTTGTTCATTGAGCTTTCACTGGTAGAGCAAGCTTGAGATTGGCAAAATAAATCAGGTCATTTCAAATTATCTTTACTTTCCTAATATCAAATCGAGAAGTTAATACAAATCAAACGTCACAAATATTTTAGAAATGTCAGATTATAAAACACATTTATATGTTGTAATTTGTACTCGACCATCCGTGTTGAAATTCAGAATGACGAGGTTCCCACAGATCTTTGGTTAACATTTGTCACAAGTTACTGAGCTTCTTTGCACTTACCAGCTATGAACCACAATCAGCCGTTAACAAATAAGAACCAACGCTGAAATAAAAACAGAAAGTGCTGGAAATACTCAGCAGGTCAGGCAGCATCCGCGGATCAAGAAACAGAGTTGACAGTCAGAATCGTTCAGTGGCGGGTGTGGTAGTGGGGGTGGGAATGGTTTCCACTAGGGATAGGAATGAGCGGGATGGCTGTCCATTGCTCAATCTTATGCTTATCACCTTATTGAATATCCGCCCGTAAGGAGCTTGCTGATTCCCAAGGCGAGGGCAAGCAGGAAGTTTCTGTCCCTGCTGTTACTCATGGGGTTGAGGGTTCAGATGCCATATTTAGAGGGCACTCGGACAACCTGCACTGTCCTTTCCACCTTCGTCGGACACTGTTCCTCCTTTCCCTGCTAATCTTTCCTCCCTTGGTCATCCACCACGCAATTTATACTCCCGCCACCCAGTCTCAATAGGCTGGCATTTACGGACACTGCCTAAAGAGGACAATGCAGTGGAAACTCACCATGAATCAAGGAAGATGTTGACTTCACCAGGTTCACGTCACTTATGTGCAGTCATAAAAGTGAATGCTCTCATTTTTTTGCTGGCAGGAGAAACCTAATTCTGGCAAGGAGGCCATTTAGTGAGCAAGGGTGACTTGTTAACACATTGTTCCCAACGTTGTTTACCAGGAAGCTCGACTTGCCTTTAACCTGCCTTTAAAGACCCGAGAACTTCATTTCTAAAGTTCATCCCGCCATCGGGAAACTGACTATTAGCCTCATGGCAAATTAAGATCCCCTGCTGCCCACTGAGCTCCCTGCTGCTAACATGTCCGGAAGATTCTGCTCAATGTTTCAGGTCTGTGAACCTTCATCAGAGCTGGAGCAAGTTTTCGAGATGTAATCGGTTTTTGAGAAAGGGGTGGACTGAAAGACAGAAGAGTCCAGGGCCAAAGGGAATGGTGACGGGGCAAGAGAAGAAAGAGGCAAAAGATGTGCCTCAGGCAAGTGTACAGCTGAACAAAAGAAACATTCTTTCAGTCGATGACAATGAGAGGGTGGGTGAAGAGGTGAAAAGCATAAGCAATGCAAATGATCTGGAATCTGGGGGTCTGCCAACAAGTGAGTCTTTGGAGACAGAGAGGAGGCTGTATGCAGTAAGGTCCTCTCCCTCTTTAGGGGCACCATCAAGTATCATGTTGCCACCTTCCCCCATGGCAGCTCTGGGAAGCAGCAGTCAGACCGGAAGGAGGACAGGAGGTCTCAGGACCGGCACCCGTCCGTCACCAGCTGCAGACAGCGGCAGTGAAGAGAGCCATGATGTGGAGATGCTGGCGTTGGACTGGGGTAAGCACAGTAAGAAGTCTCACAACACCAGGTTAAGGTCCAACAGGTTTATTTGGAATCATGAGCTTTCAGAGCGCTGCTCCTTCATCAGGTGAGTGAAGAGAGCTGCAGCATTCCTGGTGGAAAATTGGGATTGGGATGGCGAGATCATTGCGAATGACAGGAGGAAAATACTCCCCGTGCCTGGCTCCCCGTAATTCCAATAAAATTCCTGTGATGAGC